>NC_136063.1:97125553-97333994 GCF_964261635.1 Lissotriton helveticus
AGGCCCGGGGGCACAAAACAAAGTTCCCCAAACATATAGGCCCCTGCACCACAGGGCAGGCCTAAGGTAGAGGTGACCAAGATGGCCGCCCAACCCCCGCCCCTCCCCCCAAGGCCGAACTGACCGTTACACCACAAAATGGCCGCATGGGTGCTTGACCCTTGTGTCCGGCAATGGCGGCCCCAACCAAAGGCCACCTTCCACGTCGAAGGACCAAGTGCACCCAAAACCTCACTTTCCAGTCAGAAAACCTTGGAGGGACATAAACCCCAGGGAAGAAAGGCAGGCGACTCACAGGGCTAAAAAGTAACCTGCCCCGGGGGATCGAAGAGAGCGACGTCCCCGAGGTCGAGTGGACAGCCTACCTCACTCGAGGGAGCGTGCCTGAACCTAGCACGCATCAGCCAAGGCCCCGCAGAGAGGAGACAGAAAAGGCAGAAAGGTCCCTGACCCCGGGTGCCCGGACAGGCCTGCTAATGACATGCAAAGTGGGCGTGCCAAGATGTTAGCGACTGAAAACAGTCGCTAACATCGCTATCTCCTATGATCAACACAGGCGTTGTTTTGGTAATATTCGCGCTAATCGCGAATATCTCCAAAAGCTAACGCCTGCCCTGACCAGTTCTTAGCCATGTTATCCAATGAGAGGTGGATAACATGGCTAAGAGCATTGTCACGGTAATGCCTGAATATCGCTGTATTGACAGCAATATTCACGCATTTCGCCTGTTTTTTATCGCTCCTAGCTAATAGCAAGGTATCTCAGCGATAAAAAAAGGGTGAAGGGCGGCGATAGTAATATTGCCGCTAAGCCAACACAGCGATAATTATCGCTAGTTGTTGGTAATATGCCCTTCAAATCCTGTGCTTGCAGTAAAGGCAGACGGGACTGTTGGGAGGAGCCGCGCGGGATTTTTGTTTAATAATGTAAACAAAAAACTCAAAATCCTGTGCTTGCAGTAAAGGCAGACGGAACTGTTAGGAGGAGCGTTTCGAGAGTTTGCAATGAGGTGGTATCCCTGAAAGGTTGCTGTGGTTGGGGCAGAGCCTGTCCGGGAAAGCACTCGTACGTGAAAGCGAAAGTGATCGCGGGGAAAAGCACGCGAGTGGTGCACGCGCAGCTGTAATCACGCCATATGGCGCCTCTACTCAAGCGCGCGTCCGCTCACATGCACTGCAAGCTGTAGCCGATAGCATTTTTTGGGTAGCATTTCTTGAAGCCCTTCTTACTTAAGGTCTGGCCAGACCAGCGCAAGCACATGTGTCTAGAGACACATGTGTCTAGAGATCACCTGTTTAAAAGGCTCCCTCGAGCCACTTTGAGCTGACGAGCTCGTGGAGAGGCACCTGCTGCCTGGAGAGGTACTGTGACCCGAGAAAACTTTGGCCGCTTGCTTAGCAACCCCAAATATTTTTATGCCTAATCTCTACTGATGATAAAGAAGAAAAAGTGCCAGGGCTCGAGTTTTAACCACCAGAGCTTATTTATTCAGCTGGTGTATACCTTCCTTTCATTATTTCCAGAAGGTGCGCATTTGTCATTATTTCAACATTTCAAAACATATTTGCATTTTTAAACAAAGGATGAGACATTCCTTTTACTGTAGAGACAACATTTCATACATTAAACATGCTTGCGATATATTCAAACATAAAACAAATCAGAAAGAATTCATAAATGGTTACACTTTCACTATTTCATGTGAAACAAACATTAAATCATGTACACCGCAGCTAATTCGGGTATTTTTAAATACATTGCCCTATGGTATTTTGCGCCACTTTAAGCAGCCAAATAGCCGACGCGTTTCCAAACCCTTCTTTTAGTTAATAGGGTTCTTCCTCAGGGCTGGGCTGCATACCTGTGGTGTGAAATTAAGGGACATTTAGTATCTCCTTTCTCCCAAATTTCTCGAATTACTTAGTCGTCCGGAAAAACCTTTTGTTAGATTTTTACCTTATCTCACGGTATTGTGGACTGCTGTTCTCAAGGGAGGGGCATCGGGTAAACTTGAGTTTTCACCATTACCTAAACGGGGTTAATGGTTGGCGATTCGTATGAATATGGAAAATTCTGACACTTATTAACGTGTTTGGAGTCTCGGTTTGTGGTGCGCTGGCACTTACTTGTTTTGTCTTCTTCTACACGGTCGCTAACTCGGGGTAACCTTTAAAAGTAGTCAATCGCATGTTCCACCAATTTCTTTCTGTGTGATTCAAGATTTTAAAATTAATCCCAAATTGGAACCAGTACCCGACTTTTGCACACGTTCGTGTTATGATCTTGCTTACTTGTATGAAACGCGGCGGAAGACCCAGGCACTGCTACATCTCTACTGATGACGGATAATAATCAAGAAGCACGTGTTTTGAGATGGCCAGCATTGATCTGCACCAACCTGGTGAAACACTCGAAAGAACTTTTGTGCAAGTACACACGCTTGATGAACTGCATCCACCATAATGCTTAGGGGCGAACCCGCTGGGAGGTGAAGAAGTGTGATCCCACATTTGTTTCCTGTTTTAAAGGCTCCCTCGAGCCGCTTTGAGCTGACGAGCTCGTGGAGAGGCACCTGCGTGCCTGGAGAGGTACTGTGACCCGGGAAAACTTTGGCAGCCTGCTCAGCAACCCCAAATATTTTTATGCCTAATCTCTACTGATGACGGATAATAATCCAGAAACACGTGTTTAGAGATGGCCAGCATTGATCTGCACCAACCTGGTGAAACACTCAAAAGAACTTTTGTGCAAGTACACACGCTTGATGAACTGCATCCACCATAATGCTTAGGGGCGAAGCCGCTGGGAGGCGAAGCAGTGTGATCCCACATTTGTTTCCTATCTCCTGCTTCTCATCCTTCTCTTAAACCTCATGAAAAATCCCAGATTAGCACTCCATCTGGGCTTGTTTCTGATAGATATTCACTTTTATTATTTTTCTTTCTGCACACCTCTTTTAATTCTCCAATTAATACACTATGCTATTTTGGCACTGTGCCTTTTTCAGACTTATTGTAATTTTGCTTTTTAATCAGCCCTATTCGTCCATCTTCCTAAAAGGAGAAACACAAAGCTGCCACCCTTTCTATTCTGAGCTTAGTCTCTGCTTTATAAAACGCTAAATATATATTAATGTCTATAAATATGTGGGTACATAGAATATACCTTTGTAATCTTGCGAAGGATTTGTAGCAGTCCTGCCAAGTGTCACGCATCAGGCGTCAGACTAGCGCAATTCAGTGTGGTAGTCCGCATTACCGCTCTTAAATGCATTGTCACGCATAATGCATAGTGTCTCTCAGCTGTACTGAAGTGCTGCCTGGCTGTTAAAACTGTGTGCGCACCGTGCCCCTTTGCTCTGGCTCTCGCAGGCTTGCAGTTGAGGCTGCTAGCAGGGTGAAGGTTCACACTCACACTGCTACAATTTAGGGCTCATTAATCCCCGCAGAGCATCCGTAGCAATCAGGTTGTGTGCTTCTGGCCGGCGAGCGCCGCAGGCGGACACCACATCCTGTTGCCAGAGCGGGTCTGGGACGTTATGGAGAAAAGCGTAAGGGGCCGCTGGCTAGTGGTTTGCAGGTGGCACCGCAAATTTATTTAGTTATGGCGCTTGCAGTGTTGAGCTGCCTGCTGCAGGCAGCTTGCACCAGCGCCGCCCTTGCTGGCGCATGCTGTGTCGCAGTTTTGTTTACCCCCAATTCATTAATACCGGAGCCCAGCCGAGGGAGTCGGAGAGGACAGGAGTTTGTAATCCGGTTGCAGCAGCTGCCAGGACTGTGCCCACATGTATTCAAGACGGAGGTCTGGTCTAACGGGCCCTGTCTTCACGGAGGTATGTGGGAACACCGATATTTTCAGTGGTGCTTGTGCTAAGAGCGTCGCGGATATCAAACTCTTTCTGCTGCGCATTATGCCGTCTGATTCCTGTATTTTGCTGAACATCCACGCGCCCTTGCGTATCCATGAGTCTTCATGCCTTGGTAGAGCTTGAGCTTCTGAAGGGGCGGAAGTCTTAGGTATATGCATTCATGTTATGGTGTTGATTGTATTAGAACATTAATAATCCAACAATGTTTTAGCGCAGTCTGAGACTGCAAATTACATAGAACTACGAGCTGGGCTCAGCTGAAATGACTGTATTGTCTGTCATCAGGAAAGCCCTATAATTACTTTTTTCTGTTTCTCTTGGCTCGCCGAACCCGTTTTTGCATTCTCCTGAAATTGGCCCCTTTTAATAATGAAGTGTTGAATTTGTTAATTCTATTCCAGACCATCCTTGAAATCTGTAGGCCTTCTTTCTCATGCCATTTATCTCAAGCTTTTTCGTACAACTTTACAGTCTTATATTTATAAAAAATGTTTACCCAAATACTTATTCGTCTCCGTTTAGTTGTTTCTAGTAAAGCCTCACTAAGTTCTAATCTTGACGAATCAATGTTTTCTAAAATATGCCTTATTTGAATAAAAGACCATTTAAGTATATCTTTAGAATGACTCAGGCCACATTCTATCTCCGGCCATTTTTAACAAATGTCAAAGCTAATGAGAATCTCCAACATAACTATATATCCATTTATGCAGTTTTAATGAACTAGTTACTTACCTTCGGTAACGATATATCTGTAAGAAACATTAGTTAGTTATAGATTCCTTACCTTAGAATTACCCCCAGGCGTCAGACTGGATCCGGAAAGTTTTTCGTCAGCAGTACCTGTACGCATCAGAAGGTGGCATTGGTCGGCTCTGCGTCAGTCGTTGGCATTGTGTCACCGAGATAACGTCATGATTGCTACTTAGACGCCGCCCTCGTGCGCTGACGTCAGTTCTGTACAAGACTTTCCGTGCCAGAAACGCAGAGCCCTGCAAGACACTGACCACTGTTGCACCAAACTAGGGCCCTGAAAGGATTTCTTTAAACCTAGAAATCAGTTCGCAGAACGGGGAGGATGGGTGGGGAGGTAAGGAATCTATAATTAACTAATGTTTCTTACAGATATATGGTTAAGTAACTTGTTCATCTGAAAGAAACACGTTAGTTATAGATTCCTTACCTTAGAATAGATACCCCAGCAATACCAACCCCGGAGGTGGGTCTGCGAACCAAGATCACACCAGAAAGTCCTGGAGAACAGAACGGCCAAAGAAGCCATCTCTCTGGACTTGACTGTCAAGACAGTAGTGTTTCGAAAAAGTATGCAACGAAGCCCACGTAGCTGCCTGACAAATGTCATTCAGAGGAACGCCTTGTCCCAGAGCAGTGGTTGCTGCAGTCGCCCTGGTGGAATGGGCACGCATTCCGACTGGAGGCACATGCTTTGCCAAAGAATAGCAGGCTTTGATACACAAAACGACCCATTGGGAGTTAGCTTGTGTACGGCCCGACCTTTCTTGGTGCCCACGTACCCAAGAAAGAGCTGGTCACCGGGAACTGTTTGGTGCGATCCAGATAAAAGGAAAGCGCACGGTTTGGGTCCAGACGGTGGAGCCTCTCTTCCTCTTTCGAAGGATGCGGAGGCAGAAAGAAGGTGGGCAAATTGATTGTCTGCCCAATGTGAAAGGCTGTGACAACCTTGGGCAGGAAGGATGGACAAGTCCTGAGAACTACCTTGTCTGGATGGACAGACAGGAAAGGAGGCTTAGATGAAAGAGCCTGGAGCTCACTCACTCTTCTGGCAGATGTGATGGCAACCAGTAATGCAGTTTTAAGAGTTAAAAGCCTGAAAGGACAGGTATAAGCGGCTCAAAGGGAGCGCATATTAAATAAGTTAAAACCAGATTCAAGTCCCACTGGGGCATAACGAAAGAAATAAGAGGAAAGAGATGAGTTTTGCCTTTCAAGAAACGATTGACAACCGGGGACTTGAAAAGAGAAGGCTGATCTGGAAGCCGAAGGAAGGCAGAAATGGCTGAGAGATAGCCCTTGATAGTGCCCAGAGCAAAGCCCCGCTGGGCCAGAGAAAGGAGAAGCAAGAGAACCTCAAAAAGAGGGGCAGAGAGGGTATCCACAGGTTTTGCTGTGCACCATGCCACACATTTTTTCCACTGACAGGCGTATACTGCATTAGTGGAGGGATGCCTGGCTGCCAAGATAACATCGCAGACTTTAGGCATCACAACCAATGATTCTGGTACTATATATAGGAAAAGCAAGAGCACGACAGCATTTTTTTAGGTTAATGAAGTCAGTCAATCAATCAGGGGTTGGTAAAGCGTGCTACTCACCCGTGAGGGTCTCAAGGCGCTGGAGAGGGAACGGTAGGGCTGCTCCGGTCAGTCGAAAAGCCCAGTCTTGAGAGTCCGTCTGAAGGTGTGCAGGGTTGGCGAGCGTCTTATTTCTACTGGGAGAGTGTTCCATACTGTGGCTGCGGTGTAGGAGAAAGCTCTCCCTCCGGCTCTGCTTCGGTGGATGCGGGGAACCTCTGCCAGGGCGAGGTCGGCTGAACGGAGGTTCCTTTTGGGTGCGTGGGAGCTCATTCGGTTGTTGAGGTGGATGTATGACGTTACAACGCATACTTTTACCACGCATGCCTTTACAACGCGGTTTTAACATCGCAAACCTTTACAACGAATAGCGCTTTGGGGTGCTGGATAGTGAAAAGTTTAATTTTCTATTCCAACTCCAGTCCCCGTGGACACTAGGGAAGGTGTTGGATAGAAAATTAAACTTATTCCCTATCCTAGAGCGCCCCCCAGCGCAATGCGTTGTAATGGTTTGCCTTGTAATGCCTGCGTTGTAATGGTAGTGCGTTGTAAAAGTTTCGTTGTAAAGGTTGTTCACCTGTTAAGGTATTTGGGTCCGATGTTGTTCAGGGATTTGTAGGCGTGCATGAGTAGTTTGTAGGTGACCCTCTTTTCAATGGGGAGCCAGTGGAGTTCTCGCAGGTGTGGAGTCATGTGTTCGTGGCGTGGTATCCTTAGTATGAGCCTGGCGGCCGCGTTTTGGATGGTTTGATTTTGCGTAGTGGGGATTCGTTGATTCCAGCGTAGAGGGAGTTGCCGTAGTCGAGCCTGCTGGTGATGAGTGCGTGGGTGACGGTCTTTCTGCAGTCTGGGGGGATCCATTTGAAGGGCTTACGTAGGATCCGGAGGCAGTTGAAACTGGGGGAGGAGATAGCGTTCATTTGGTGGTTCATGGAGAGGGAGGAGTCGAAGATTATGCCGAGGTTCCGAGCGTGGTCCGTCGGGGTGGGTGGGGGACTGAAGGCGGGAGGCCACCAGGAGTCGTTCCAGGCGGAGGGGCGGGGTCCGAAGATGAGAACCTTGGTCTTTTCGGAGTTGAGTTTGAGGCAATGTCCTTCATCCAGGTATCCACATTTCTCATTCCTTCTTGGAAGCTGAGTCTGGTGTCTTCTGGGTTGCTGGTGAGGGAGAGGATGAGCTGGGTGTCGTCAGTGTAGGACATGATGCTAAGTCTGTGCTGTCTGACGATGGCGGTGATGTGGGCCATGTAGATGTTGAATAGGGTCGGGCTCAGAGAAGATCCTTGGGGGACTCCACAGATGATGTTGGTGGGTTCGGAGAGGAAGGGGGGAGCCTGACCCCCTGTGTTCTGTTGGAGAGGAAAAATCGTATCCAGTGGAGGGCGTCTCCATGAATTCCCGCGTTGTGGAGTCTGGTGGTTAGTGTGCGGTGTGAGGCAGTGTCGAAAGCTGCGGAGAGGTCCAGGAGGATGAGGGTTGCGGTGTGGCCCTGGTCGAGCAGCATACGGTTGTCGTCGGTGGTGGCGATCAGGGCTGTCTCGGTGCTGTGGTTGCTGCGGAAACCGAATTGGGAGGGGTCCAGTATGTAGTTATCTTCGATGAAGGTTGTCAGCTGGGTGTTCACGAGCCTTTCTGTGACTTTGGCAGTGAAGGGGAGGAGGGAGATGGGTCGATAGTTCTTGAGGTCGGTTGGGTCGGCCAATGGTTTTTTGAGGAGGGGCTTCACTTCCGCGCCTTTCCAGTCCATGGGGCAGGTGCCCGAGGCCAGGGAGGAGTTGATGGTGTGGGCTAGCGCGGGAGCGATGGCCGTGGAGGCTCTGTGGAAGATGTGCGGGGGGCAGTGATCCGTGGGGGCTCCTGAGTGAGTTTTCTTCATGGTGGTGGCAATAAGTTTGACGGAAGCGGGATTCCAGGTGGTGATAGTTGGTTTGGCGGTGGTGGTGGTCATGGGGGTGAAAGCATTCATTGGTTTGTTGAAGTTGTCGTAAAGGGTCATGATCTTCTGGTGGAAGTAGGTGCTGAGCTTGTTGCAGAGATCTTTGGAGGATGTGATGTCAGTGGCTTTGCATGAGGGTTTGGTGAAATGCTTGATGACGTTGAAGAGTTCGCTGGTGTTGGCTGCGTTGGCGTTGATATTTTCCCTGATGAAGGATCTTTTGGTGTCCCTTATCAGCTGGTGTTAGTTCTTCATGGCGATCTTGTGGTTGGTGTGGGCTTCAGTGGTCTTCTGGTTCCTCCATGTTTTCTCGAGGCGCCTGCAGGTGTGTCTGGCCTCTAGGAGTTCGGTGGTGAACCAGGCAGCTTTTGCAGGGCGTTTGGTGTTTGTCTGCCGGAGAGGGGCTAGTTTATCGGCGCAGCTGGCAATCCACCGGTGAAGTTCCTTGACAGTGGCGTCGGGGTCAGTGGTGGCTGAGGGGGGAGGGGAGGGTCGTGGAGGAGGGTGGCGTTAAGGAGGTCTGCGGCGATCTTACTCCAGTTCCGTCGAGGCGGGCGTGGGGCTTGTTTGCGTGCGGTGCTGGAATGAAGTAAAGGACACAATACAGCCCATTTGACATAATACATTGCATAAAATGATTTGGTATTACAAACTATAGTAGGGCAGGCCCCATCCACCATATTGCATGCGGAATTTAGTAAGTGTGTTTTCTTGAGGCCATATAGAAACCGACCCTGAACCAAGTTCCAGGTCAGTATGCCTTACCCAACAAGCAGTACCATTCCTAATCTGCAGGTTACGCATCAGCTGCTATTTCATCTCCATTAGCCATATCTGCAGAGTGCAAAGTTATATATATATGGTACGGTCCCCAGATGTTTCAGGGTCTGACTTGAGAGGCATCAGTAAACTATAAAGTAGATTTCCCTAGCTTTAGTGAAGGAAAGTCTGGATTTTATTAAAGACGCAGAGGCAAGTATTGTGCTGTCTTTCCCGGCTCTAATTTCAACAGCAGCCAGGATACAACAAGAACACTTTTATAATTTACTATTCCCACTCCAGTGAGTCCAACAGGAGGGAAAGTGTTGCATAGCGGGTGGGTAAAAATTACTATTCTCAGTCCAGTCAGTGCAACAGTAGAGAAAGTGTTGGATAGCGGGTGAGTAAAAATTACTATTCCCACTCCAGTGAGTGCAACAGTAGGAAAAGTGTTGGATAGCAGGTGGGAATAATTTACTATTCCCACTCCACCAAGTGTAACAGTAGGGAAAGTGTTGGATAGCGGAGAGGAATAATTTACTATTCCCACTCCAGTGAGTGCAACAGTAGGGAAAGTGTTGGATAGCGGGTGGGAATAATTTACTATTCCCACTCCACCAAGTGTAACAGTAGGGAAAGTGTTGGATAGCGGAGGGGAATCATTTACTATTCCCACTACAGTGAGTGCAACAGTAGGGAAAGTGTTGGATAGCGGGTGGGTAAAAATTACTATTCCCACTCCAACGAGTGTAATAGTAGGGAAAGTGTTGGATAGCGAGTATACAAAAATTACTATTCCCACTCCAGTGAGTGCAACAGTAGGGAAAGTGTTGGATAGGGGTTGGGTAAAAATGACTATTCCCGCTCCGGTGAGTGCAACAGTAGGGAAAGTGTTGGATAGCGGGTGGGTAAAAATTACTATACCCACTCCATCTAGTGCAACAGTAGGGAAAGTGTTGGAAAGAGGGAATGTAAAAATTACTATTTCCACTCCAATGAGTGCAACAAAAGGGAAAGTGTTGGATAGCGGGGGGGGGGTAAAAATTACTATTCCCACTCCAGCGAGTGCAACAATAAGGAAATTGTTGGATAGCGGGTGGGAATAATTTACTATTCCCACTCCACCAGGTGTAACAGTAGGGAAATTGTTGGACGCGGAGGGGAATAATTTAGTATTCCCACTCCTGAAAAATAATTACCATTAATTAACAAAGAATTAATTTTTCAAAAATAATTTACCTTCCACTATATTCCCCTATAAACGTGACCACCAATATTATAAAATATTACACAATTAACATAATTATTTCACAATTAACAAGCGAATGAAAAACAGTTAAAAATAAATTAGTTCACACAATTAACACTATAAAATAACTCTAAATAAATATTGTATATCCAAAAATAATTAAAATGTTATTAAAATTAAATTACTTCCCACCCTACTCCCCTATCAACCCACAACCAACTCCTAAAAAAAGTACACAATTAACATATTTACCAATTATTATTAATAATTAATATCCACTTAATAACTAATTAATAACATTTCTAACACAATGAACAATATAAAATATTAATTACATAAATATTAAATAATACTTTTTAAAATTATAATTAGATTACTTCCCACCCTACTCCCCTATAAAACCACAACCCGCTCCTCAAAAAAGTACACAATTAACATATTTACCAATTCATTATTAATAATTAATAACTAATCAATAACGAATTAATATCATTTTTAACACAATTAACAATATACAATATTAATTACATCAATATTAATTAATACAGTTATTAATATTTAATTAGAATGAAATTACTTCCCACCCTACTCCCCTATAAAACCACAACCCACTACTCAAAAAATTACATAATTAACATATTTACCAATTTATTATTAATAACCAATTAACAATTACTTAATAACAAATTAATGAATACAATTTACAATATAAATTATTAAATACAAAATGATTAATTAATAAAATCATTAGTTAATTAAATTAAATTAATTTACTTCCCACCCTATTCCCCTATAAACCCACACCCAGATACGGAAGAAATGCGCAATAATTATCATTAAAAAAAAAACTTCAAAAAAATTATGATTAAATATATTACAATTAAATTACTTCCCTCCCTATTCCCCTATAAACCCACAACCCGCTACAGAACTAAAATACGCAAAAATGTATTAACATAAAATGAATGACTTACATACATTACAAAAATAAGCTATGCTTTTAACACATATACTAACATACAAATCTCCCCAAAAAATCGATAATATTAACAACAATATTTCTTACCAGCATGTCGATATTCTGGTCGATGATATTCTTAATGGTAGATATTCTGTCATATCGATATTTAAACATCGATATGATGGTATATCGATATTTAAACATCGATATTATGTCTGCATACCATAATTACTATATTGCAAGAAAGGACCGCAAGGATACGAAAGGCAGCAGCATTGTCATTATTTATAGAGACGTCTTTCAGTGTAAAACGGAGAAGCTTCCTTCCCCAGCTTGTGAAGCTCGTCTCTTCTCCCTCAGTCTCACATCCAAATTCACGTTTTCTGGCATCCTAGTTTACTCGCGTCCAGGAACTAGTGCTCCTCAATACCTGCACCATTTCTCCTTACACACTGAAATACATTAATTTCTCGTTCTGGGAGATTTGGACAAGCATTTAGAAGACACCACCTGCAAATTAAGTCAGGCCCTTTCGGAGGATTTCGGCACCCTCAACCTTGATTTGATTAATTAATCCCATACACACAAAGCCAGTCACTTGTCGGACCATATTTTCTCTAATATCACTGGTTTCACCTCGGATCCTCCCCTTCCATTACTCTGGTCATATTTTCCAGTGCCCTTCTCCATACCCCCCTCTTCTTCACTCACTCCCACAGTAAGCGGGCCTAAAGTCATGGCCAGAAAGTGGGCTAAACACAATACCACTGCCCTCAATATAAGTTTATCAGATACCCACCCTCAATTAGTACACCAAGTCGCCCTTTCTCCCTGTGGTTGACAACTGGCTTCGAAGCCCTCTCGACCTTACCTTGCCAGCTAAATTCATATATGTGTCCAGGCGGCACCCCCGTGCCCCCTGGTTTAGCGAGATCTTACAAGAAAAGAAACTCTGTAAGAAACTTGAGCGAATCTGACGGAAGCAGTATGATAATAATTCAAAATAAAATATAAGACAGCCCTGAATAGTTATCACGGACACTGCAGAACCGCCAGAGCCGCTTTTTACTCTGAAAAGATTTCAAAAGCCCAAAACTATCACATAGCCCTTTTTTTAAGTTGCTCTAAGACTTGTCTGACTCTAGCAATATCACTTCCTCTCCCTCATTTTCACAAGTTCAACATGAAGAGCTGGCATATTTCATTGTCAACATAGTGACAAATATCCGCCTTACTCTGGCCACAGGAGCAAATGGTACTACTCTACCTGAAAATGCAAGTTCACACCTCAGCCCCATTCCTTCTCATCTCAAGGAATCAATACCCACAGATACGACTCTGTCATTGCCCAACTCCAATCCTTTCCTCTCTTGGACCTACTGTTGTCTATTAAATCAGGTCCCTCACTTGACCCTCTCTTCCTATCTAAACGAAGCATCTTGAGCCTACATCTTATGCCCTTATTAGTGGAATTCTTGAGTTCCTCTCAAAGTGAAGGTCATTTACACAAAGCCTGGAAGCATACCATGGTATTTCCTTGCTGAAAAAAACCCCACCTGGACCCCTCAAATTGGGCCAGCTAAAGATCCATTTCCCTGCTGCCCATTCTCTTCAAGAGCCTATAAAAAGATGTCGCCACTCATCTGACCACCTATGTGGAAGCCCAGAATGCCCTTCACCCTTCCTAGTCAGGATTCAAAGCTGCGTACTGCACAGAAGCCGCCCTTATAGGAGTGAATGAATGAATGAATAGGATCTTATATATATATATATTTTTTTTTTAATATTTTTATTTGGATCAAGGGGAACAAGAAAAAACCATAAGAAACAATAAATATATACATACAATTTAGCAAGATCAATGAATTAACATATCCAAAACCAAAGCATACATAAATCATAGACGCAGTAGAGGCCAATCACAAAAATACTACAAAAAATAGAAAAAACACAGATAGACTATTATTAAGACATTATTAATCCCCACATACTGTCAATTTTCCGTTTCGTCTGCAAACCCCTTGTAGCAGCAAGAGCGATCTCCATATTGTATGTTTCCTTAACAAGGCTCCACCACTCCATAACCGTTGGTGTTTTTTTTTTAACCCAAGCTCTAGCAATAACCAGCCTTACACATGTCACTAAAATGTTCAACAAATCACATAATACCCTATTACCCCCAAATATCCACACCAACACATCCATTGATGAGAATGTAATAGGACAAGCAAGTCTATCAGAAACAACTTTAGTTACTCCATCCCATAATTCAATCAGAAACGGGCAAGAAAAAAGAACATGTGAATAATATCAGCTCCAGTTAGATCACATTTTGGGCATTTCGTACGGTCACTGAAATTATTATTTGTTGCCCATTTAAGAATTCTTTCGGGGGTATGATAAAGTTGGCATATAGTTTTAAACAACTGTAATTTTAGACTGGAAGATTGAACAGATAAATTTAAGCTATTGAGAGATGAAGTAATCAAATCTGAAGGTACATTCATTGCCAGCCTTCTACTCCATTTCTCAGCCAACTTTGAAATGTCGTTAGTATTGTAGCCAGAAAAGATCTTATACCCTATACTAATCAGGGCTTTATCTGCTTCTCTATAAATACAATTCCATACCTCAGTATCTGATACAGTAGTAAACTCTAATTACACCACAAGGGTGTTTTATAGTGAAAAAGAAAGACCTTACTCTTAACCAGAATGGAGCGCCAAATATTAACTGTATCCCGTACCGTCTTGAACTTTACCCGTTTAAAGTAATTGGGGTCGTTCAACCTATAAAGAAACAAATTAGCATCCCGTCCTAACAAAAATCTATGGAAATATAAGCATTTATCGGGGATCAATAGGCTACGAAAACGAGTCAGAAAAGCCGACCAATAATAAAGTTTAAAATCCGGGAGAGCCAGTCTTCCTTTATTAAAAGGAAGTTTAAGTGAGGACATAGCCCGTCGGGCTTTCTTATACTCCCATATAAAACTGCTAATAATACCCTCTAGTCTAAGAAAATAAGAATTGTTTACCTGTAAGGGAATCGAACGAAAAATATATAAATATTTTGGTAATATTTTCATCTTGACCAGGTTTATTCGGCCAATAATACTAAGTGGTAACTTATGCCACTTCTTAAATAGCATAGCAGTCTCTTTTAATAATGGTTCATAATTCATTGCCACAATTAGATCAATATTCGAGGAGATTTTTACCCCCAAGTAAGTTGCTACATCACAAATTCCTAAAACCGGGGCTGGCGGTTGAGGATTCTATTGTAATGAAAGATGATGCGTAGTCTGGGTCTTGTAGTTACATCAAGTATATTTATTCTTAAGTTACAGAAAGATAGTAAGTTCATTAAGTGCCTCTTAAGTTGCCCCACCAGGAGCAGCCTCCTGGCTGCTCAGCCATCCAGATCAACTGACACTCCACTCAAACAAACACACACCAACATTATACATGACCTCATCACAAGCTGAGCAGGTAGGCAGAGAACTACTGAAAGGAGAGTGCAGCAGGTAAAGGAAGACTACAACACATCTCCCCCATTATAATATGAAAAACAAATAGAAAGTGTGAAGCTGTTAGACACACGTTAGAGCACAGGAGGATGCAGTGAAAGCAGTGAAAAGAAAAGGGACATCACCTCCGATTGCTATGAAGACCATAACAGACAAATGTAAGGAAGTAGTGTAGTGGAACAACAAAGGAAGTAGTGTGGTGGAACAACAAGAGAGAGAGGAAAGATGCATGAAATAAAACATGCCACCTACATCTTGATAACACCATGAAATAAAACATACTACACATCCTACCCCCTTACTCAAAAATGCATAGAGATGGTAAAACACACAAATGACAGAAAAAAACATGTAATACACCCTACTCTCTGATAAAATAAGGAAAACAAGGAATGCAAGTCAAAAAAAATACAATAAAAAAAACTACATACTGCGTTTCCAAGAACAACACACCACACGGTGTACCTAAACGCCACATGACAGAGCCAACACCCATAAAGAAAAAACTATGGGTAACTGTAAATCCAAAACTAACCAAATAAGATTACTTAGAACTCAAGGCAAACATATGATGGGTCACCCTGCCAACTGCAAATCCAAAACACCGACCCATGAACACTTCGAAACAAAGGCAAGCACACCGCGAGCCACGCCAACCCAAAAGCAACACACCCTGGGCACTCCTTCACCCAAAGGAAAACAAATTATGGGAATAACAAATCCCAAGATAGCCAAAAAAAATTTGGGGGAATACAACACCCAAAGGAAAACAAATTATGGGAATAAGTAATCCCAAGATAGTCAAAACATTTTTGGAATACATACCCAAAGGAAAACAAATTATGGAAAACGCCATGCCCACGGCAAACATCTGATAGGTTTCTTTAGACCTAAGGTAAACAGATTTTGAGAAACTAAACCCACGGAAAACAAAATATGGATTACTAAAACCCACGACAAACTAAAATTAGGGATATCTTATAACCCATGACACACACGTACAACTGTGAAAAAGAACACACCAGCAGAGGCAAGAGAAACACCACACACATTTACCAACCACCACACCAGAAAACAAGAGACAAAAACTACAAATGACCAGCAAAAATAATAAAGTCTCATGCTCCGGTGAGCTGTCTCAAGTAAGGAATGTTGTAAATACGGGAAGATTTGCGACGTCTTCCATAAAAACAACACCATTCCGATAATACTCCACACAACGTAAAAACAAGCATACAACTGCTACATGCCCCCAAAACAATGTTGTGAAAACCAAAATGTAAACATCACAAGGTAGATAGTAACACAACAAACTAAAACAATAAACGTGGTCACCGTGGTCAAGATAGATGAGCGATACCTCACCCGAAAGTCCAATCTAAGTAAAAGAATGAGTGATACCTCACCCGAAAGTCCAGTCCATGTGAAGATGAGCGATACCTCATCCGAAAGTCCAAAACTTCGCCCAAAAGTCTAATTCAAGTAATCATTCATCCATAGTCCAGGTGGTGCAGGTTAAATCCAGAGTATGTCCAAAATTGCGTCAGAAGCAACACCACCAACTCGAGATGACACCACATAAAGTTTTTGGCAGGGGCTCGCTTTGGCCCACAAGGTGAAAACCCACGAAATCCAGAGTTCATGCAAGGGACCTGATAGACGTCGTGAACCAAACCGGAAAACAAAAACATTGCGATCTCCATACTTCAATGCTAAACGTCGTGGTTCTCAGCACAACAAAGGGATTCTTCCCAATGTGCCAAGATGGCCGCCACAGCGTCGTTCAGCGTCGCTTTCTAAAGGAAATAGGGCACGCTTAGGTGCTGAACATGACGCCGACGTGACGGAGGTAGCCTTCTCAAATCAAACGTCACAAGGGTCAAAGGAGACCTTCACCAACACCACGAAGAATTCCAAAGATGTCATCGTTCCAGGCATGCAGGCGAACTGGAAAGAGCTCCAAGGACCAACCGTCACTCACAAGAAAAACGGTGAGTCAGCTAGCACAGAAAGAAACGCTGGCTCGCTTTTAAAGTTAAAAGTCTCTTTAGCTGGCAAAACACGCTGCAAGCGCGTCTCTTCCACAGTCAAGACACGCTTTCACTTCCACTGCCAAAACGCGCTGTGCATAGCTAAAAGATTTTGAAATCCACAAACAAGATGCGCTGTTTACTCCAGTCTCATAGCGCTGCCTTAAAACATAAACGCTGGGTGTTAAACACCGTGAAAGATTCCAGGCACAAGACGTGAGGGTTCACAAAACATCAGCTGCGTGTGAACCTTTCAAATCAGACTAGATCTGCTGCATATTTACTCTTTCTGCACACGATGTTGCGCTTTTCCACTCTGCCTCAAGGTCAGCTTTTCCACACAATGAACATCAGGAAATGTCACACGCCGTTATGCAGAATTAATCCTTAGGTTAGCAGGCAAACCGATCACAAATGGGAACACTCATCCAAGTTCAACAAGCACTGGCACATCCACGTTGGGGCCGACCGGTCTATGGTCACTGGTGGGGCATGTGGACAGCCAGTTTGCTTCTCTTACGTGCGCTTCTTCAGTTTCTTATGGACAGACAGTTGGCTTCTTTTGCTTGCTCTTCTTCAGTTTCGTATTGACAGTCTGTTAGCTTCTTTTTGCACTCCTCCAGTTCCATATGTATACGCCAATTCAATGTAGATCACGTAAGTTCTCCAACTCGTCGCCAGTATTGTAATGAAAGATGATGCGTAGTCTGGGTCTTGTAGTTACATCAAGTATATTTATTCTTAAGTTACAGAAAGATAGTAAGTTCATTAAGTGCCTCTTAAGTTGCCCCACCAGGAGCAGCCTCCTGGCTGCTCAGCCATCCAGATCAACTGACACTCCACTCAAACAAACACACACCAACATTCTACATGACCTCATCACAAGCTGAGCAGGTAGGCAGAGAACTACTGAAAGGAGAGTGCAGCAGGTAAAGGAAGACTACAACAGATTCATAATAATCTGAGTTTTGCTAGTATTGAGTCGATAGCCTGAAACTAAGCCATATTTCCCTGCTTCTGCTATAATACCCTTCATAGCTTGAGGCACATTGGAAGAAAAAACTGCAACATCATCTGCATACACAGTAATATCAAGAGAGTTTGAGCCATTTAAAAAAGGGCAGATTAAAGCCTGACTCTGAAGTGCAATCAAAAAAGGTTCCATGCCCAAAGCAAATAACAGGGACACCCCTGCCGTGTCCCTCTCCTGATTGAAAAAGTAGAGGAACAATTTCCCATGTAACATACCTTGCCCATAGGATTATCATACAGCGATTGTATCCATCTCAAGAATTGGCCTTTGATACCAAACGCTTGCAAAGCAGCCCATAAAAAACTCCACCCCACTCGGTCGAATGCCTTTTCTGCATCTAGTAAAATCATACCGAGTGGGGTAGACTGGGTCCGTGCTGCATCAAAAGCAGAGATGGCCATATTAATATGTGCTGTAGTGTCTCGTTTTGGGATAAACCCATGTTGCTGGAAGGATACAAGCTGAGACATTACTGGTGCCAACCTAGTTGCCAATATTTTTGCAAATATTTTAGCATCACTATTAATGAGCGAGATTGGTCTGTAGGAGCCTCTTTCCTGAGGTGGTTTGCCCTTTTTAAAAAAAAAAAAAAATTTGAGTGAGGTTCCAAGATTTAGGTGCCTGTTCCCCATTACCAATAGCATAAATCAATTTAATTAATAACGGTATCAGTTCCTCCATACAGTATTTAAATAATTCCAGAGGAATAGAGTCCTCACCTACAGCTTTGCCAGCTGCTAAGGAGTTGATAGCATTTCTAATTTCTGCCGGTGTAATGTCTGCCGCAAGTTGATCAGATTGTTCAGGCTCCATAGCTTTAACTCTGTTTACCGCTATATAATTTTTAATATTATCCTCCGTAACTACGGTTTCTGGTGAATACAGATTTTGATAGAACAGTGCAAACTGTTGCAATATTAACTTGGGGTCTAAAAATAATTGGTTATTATCCCCTTTGATTTCTTTAATAACATTCTGAGATCGATCTTCAGCCACTTTACTTTATAAACTAATACTTTACCAATCTTATCGCCATTTTCATATTGGTCAAGTTGATATTTCTTTAATTTACTAATACTCTTAGCCCTGAGAAGGTTTTTTAAAGCTGCTTTAAGTTCGATTAATTTGAAGCTTAGCGTATCCAGACTCGTTACCCCCATAGCTAGAGATTCGGCTATTTGATGTTCAATATTGAGTATTTCCGCAATCATTTACTCATTTTGGCATCGGCGCTCTTTATTTTGACTAACCCTGGGCGTAGTGGGGCGTACTGGGGCTCCGCGGAGCTACGCGGAGAGGGCGAGAAGCTACGCCCACTCCCGCACTCCGCGTAGCCCCACTACGCACCTCCCTCCCGCTCTCCCCTACATACTTTATTTAAGCAATTACACGGATTAAAACAACTTTAAAGCACTTACCTTGTCCGGGGCTCGTCCGGGTCTCCCTCTTTGAATAGCGTCCTTTTCCTGGATACCAATGCGCATGCGCGGGCGGCCGCGCATGCGCATTTCTCCCGAGAAATGCGCATGCGCGGCCGCCCGCGCATGCGCATTGGTATCCAGGAAAAGGACGCTATTCAAAGAGGGAGACCCGGACGAGCCCCGGACAAGGTAAGTGCTTTAAAATTGTTTTAATCCGTGTAATTGCTTAAATAAAGTATCTAGTGGAGGGCGGGAGGGAGGCGGGTGGCGGCCGACTCGGCTACGCTCACGGAGTGGGCGTAGTGTTGCCGGCTACGCTGTCTACGCAAAATGCGTAGAAGGCAACACTACGCCTACTCCGTGGGCGTAGCCGATTCGGACGCCCAACCTTAATTTTGACACCATATAAACTGTTGTGTGAATCCCCGAATGCTTGCCTTAAATGTATCACATACTATCAAAGGTCGAGCAGAGTGTATATTTATGTCAATAAATTCCTTTATATGCTCTTTAAGTTGGTTCACAAAATTAGGATCCATGAACAGATATCTAGGAAATGAGAAAAGGCGAGGAGAAGATTTTACTGTTGTAACCTCAAATGTTAAAGAGATCGGATTGTGGTCCGAAGTTACCCTTGGGTAAATACAGGGGCGGCTGTTGACATTTGAAAGTGGTGAGGCGTAAACTAATTTGCATATTGCACCTCAGTGAGCGAGCGCAGCGAGCGAGCCCGAACCACCTTCCATCCATCCATACATCATTCATGCATCCACCCATCCATCCACCCACCCATCCTGCATCCATACATCATTCATTCATGCATCCACCCATCCATCCAGCCACCCATCCTGCATCCATACATCATTCATTCATGCATCCACCCATCCATCCATCATGCATCCACCCATCATGCATGCATCCATGCATCCATCCATACATCATTCATGCATCCACCCATCCATCCACCCACCCATCCTGCATCCATACATCATTCATTCATGCATCCACCCATCCATCCACCCACCCACTCTGCATCCATACATCATTCATTCATGCATCCACCCATCCATCATGCATCCACCCATCATGCATGCATCCATGCATCCATCCATACATCATTCATGTATCCACCCATCCATCCCCCCACCCATCCTGCATCCATACACCATTCATTCATGCATCCACCCATCCATCCATCCACCCACCCATCCTGCATCCATACATCATTCATTCATGCATCCACCCATCCATTATGCATCCACCCATCATGCATGCATCCATGCATCCATCCATACATCATTAATGCATCCACCCATCCATCCACCCACCCATCCTGCATCCATACACCATTCATTCATGCATCCACCCAACCATCCATCCACCCACCCATCCTGCATCCATACATCATTCATTCATGCATCCACCCATCCATTATGCATCCACCCATCATGCATGCATCCATGCATCCATCCATACATCATTCATGCATCCACCCTTCCATCCACCCACCCAGCATCCATACATCATTCATTCATGCATCCACCCATCCATCCAGCCACCCATCCTGCATCCATACATCATTCATTCATGCATCCACCCATCCATCCATCATGCATCCACCCATCATGCATGCATCCATGCATCCATCCATACATCATTCATGCATCCACCCATCCATCCACCCACCCATCCTGCATCCATACATCATTCATTCATTCATGCATCCACCCATCCATCCACCCACCCACCCACCCATCCTGCATCCATGCATCATTCATTCATGCATCCACCCAACCATCATGCATCCACCCATCATGCATGCATCCATGCATCCATCCATACATCATTCATGCATCCACCCATCCATCCACCCACCCATCCTGCATCCATACATCATTCATTCATGCATCCACCCATCCATCCACCCACCCATCCTGCATCCATACATCATTCATTCATGCATCCACCCATCCATCATGCATCCACCCATCATGCATGCATCCATGTATCCATCCATACATCATTCATGCATCCACCCATCCATCCACCCACCCATCCTGCATCCATACATCATTCATTCATGCATCCACCCATCCATCCACCCACCCACCCATCCTGCATCCATACATCATTCATTCATGCATCCACCCATCCATCATGCATCCACCCATCATGCATGCATCCATCCATACATCATTCATGCATCCACCCATCCATCCACCCACCCATCCTGCATCCATACATCATTCATTTATGCATCCACCCATCCATCCACCCACCCATCCTGCATCCATACATCAATCATTCATGCATCCACCCACCCATCCTGCCTCCATACATCATTCATTCATCATCCTGCATCCATACATCATTCATTCATGCATCCACCCATCCATCATGCATCCACCCATCATGCATGCATCCATGCATCCATCCATACATCATTCATGCATCCACCCATCCATCCACCCACCCATCCTGCATCCATACATCATTCATTCATGCATCCACCCATCCATGAGGGAGAGTTCGAACCTGAAGCCAGTCGCATCGGGTGGCCGATCCTCTCGGCTCTCCTTAATTGCTTTCTACAGATCTTAGAGTTCTTTTGCCGCACCCGCACTCCACGAGCTAGCGTCAGACGACAGGCGTCAGCTTCATTCCATCACACCATTGCGCAGCTCCACTATTGTAGCTCCACTGTCACAGTGATGA
Organism: Lissotriton helveticus; assembly: GCF_964261635.1. NCBI lineage: Eukaryota > Metazoa > Chordata > Amphibia > Caudata > Salamandridae > Lissotriton > Lissotriton helveticus. The sequence goes on from NC_136063.1 coordinate 97,147,388, forward strand.
CACACCGGAGACACGTGAGTCTGTGTGAATCTTGCCGCAGGATTAGCAGTTACCGCGGCGACGGCTGTGACAGTGATGTGGCAGTGAAGAAGGACGGAGGAGGGTAGAGGAGAGTGGCGGGTGGTAGTTTTTCGTGGTATTACAAACAGCAGCAATAAGCGGAGAAAAGAAAAGAGATAAGACTGAAGCCCCTTAGTGCTCACTGAGCACCTCGCCCCCACCAGGCCTCACCTCTCCTCCTAGTTGATCACAGATCGCAGGTACAGACGCAGGTTACAGGTGCAGGTTGCGTGTAGTGTAGTAGTAGGCAGGCAGCAGATCGCAGATCGATGGTCGACAGATCAAGTATTCAGCTGAGACTTTCAGAGTCTTTGAGTTATAGTTATAGTCTATAGTCTATAGGCTATAGGTCGTCTGTAGACTGTAGACTGCAGGCACTGCTTCACCACAGCTTCTCCATAGGGTCTCCTTTTTGCAAGCAGGATCGGCCGAGCTGGGCTAGGCTAGGCATGGTTCTCGTAATGCAGGTCTCATCCTGGCACTGTATGCAGCGCCGGGATTGGCTGGGGGGGCACCATGACTGCTCGCCCAGTCGCCCTGTGCAACCCCGGGGAGTGCGGCCCGCCCCCTGGTCCTCTCTCTAAGGGGAACTGCACCGGGGAAACAATCTGCGCATGCGTGGGCTAGTTTCTGCCCAAAAATCCACTTGCGCAGCTGCACCAGGCCCAGCCCCCCCCCCCACCCTGCGCACCACAGTGTCTCCCGGATTCCTGGCCGGCGGGTAGCGCGATTATTTTAATATTTGCATTTGTATTTTAGTGACGACGTGGTGGGTCCATGGGGCTTAGTGGGGCTACGCCCCTACGCCCCAATGGACGCATCGCACCAGGGTAAATAGCCATAGAACTAGTCCCGAGAATGGAGTCTGAGGTCCAGACCATATCTATGCGTGAGCATAGTTTATGTGCTGCGGAGTAGTACGTGTAGCCAGCTGGATTGGGGTGTAAATATCTCCAAACGTCTTTAAGAAGATGGATTGCTGCCAAATCTATGATTGTAGCCCTAGTTTTCCTCATTCTCTGAAACGAGCTTTTTCTGGTAGTATCTAAATTATAGTTCATAATACAATTAAAGTCCCCAAGCACAATATATTCCCCATCCCATGCGAGCAGTTCCATATTGATCTGGTCAATAATTTTTGGCTCATCTTGATTTGACGCATAAACCCCACATATTGTATAATTACAGCCTTCCAATATTATCTGTGCTATTGCCCATCTGCCCGTCTTATCAGTTAATGTTCTACGTATTTCAGCTTTCAGATGTTTATGTTTTAGTATCGCCACCCCCCGAATTGAAGCATTGAACTCAGTACACACCATAATATCGTATCCCAGTTGTTTAAGCAGTTTTTTATCCTTATATGCTACGTGAGTCTCAGTAATAACAGCAATTTGAGGATTATACATCCTAAGTTCTTCATACACAAGATTCCTCTTAATCCTGCTATTTAAGCCCGCCACATTCCATACCAAACATTTTATTTGATACATTTTATAAAGTGTATATTCCTATCCATAAAGCCTCTACAATAAATCAAAGCAACCTTACTATACCTCCCATTTATATAGTTTTTAAGCCCCCTGATGCATTTTTTATCCCAAAAAAACCCACCCCCTTCCCCACCCCACACACTACCCCCCCCCACCCTATAACTACCTGCAGGTCCCCCCTTTAGATCGACTGCCGTTATACTGGCAGCCAAAAAGCGGAGTCAGCTGCCTAGAGGATCCGGGCATCAAAATAAAAATTCCAAATAATCAAGACCGGGCTTAGAAATCGATATTGCTTTATACTTTATACTGCCTTCTGGCCAAATACATCAAACGAGAAAAATAGAGGAAATAATAGATCCCTGAATAACCACCCAAATTTCACACAAGGATACCGTGCCCTGTCACCAATTATAACATTGTTGAAAAAAGGAAAGGGTTGGAATATTTAGAGCAAAGCATAATTCAATGTCCATCTTTTTCCAATTTCCAAGTAGCCAATGCTCGTTCCACCTCATTCTCTTCCAGGAAGTAGTAAGAGCGGCCATTTATAATTACTTTCAACTTAGCTGGTTCTTGCAAGAAAGCTTGGCCACCCAGTTCCTTTATCGGATCAATAAATTGTTTCAGTTTCCATCTTCGTTCCAAAGAGAGTTTACTTAGATCAGATCTAACAAAAAAAGTAACTAGATCAATGGTAACAGGAGTGTTTGGTCGCGCTTTTAATGAGATAGCTTGACGGAGCAGAAAGTTACCTATACATATCAGAATTGGTCGGGGGTATTTACCACCCTTATTTCTTTGAAATAGTGGGAGCCGATGGGCACGTTGTATCTGCGAGTCCCAATCCCAGTCAGATAATCCGGGTGTGGTAAATAAATAATTAATTACCGGTTCTATTTTTGACTGGATACAATATAAACAGATAGCTCAATAAATAAGAGTCAAGATTCGAGGTAGCTGGAGTTGACAGGCTTTAATCAAGCATAAAGGACAGGAACAGGACAGCCTGTACGGGAATAGGATGGCAGCTGCCGGGGGCAGGAATAGGCTAACTTTTTAATAACAGTGCACAATATTTATAGTTAAACAGAATACATTACATTCAATATAGTAGGCGTAGCAGTAGGCGGGGTTTGTAGGCGGGGTTTGTAGCAGTCGCGAAAGATAAGGCATAAAGTGGGTGTAACAAGAGGCGTGTACAGGGCGTATACATAGACATGTGATGTAAACGTAACAGAATATGTCATAAACGGGGCGGAAACATGGAGGGGGCTACCTGAGTAGCTGGGACCTCTAACCTAGTGGTGCGCGTAAACTGGCAATGACGTGTTACCAGGGAGAACTGGGGGCTATGACTTCTGCACTAGAAGAGGAGACGAAAGTCTGGAGGGTCAGAGCGACATGTACTCAGGCATATCTGGTATCTGGTGTTTATAGTACATGTTGATAGAATCCAAAAGTTATCAGGGCAAAGGCTAACAGACACTAAGACTGGGGCATGCATTATTCTACATGTAGTGCGTGTGCGAGTAATATTCCATGAACATTAATACAGTATTTCTCTTACATGGAGACATAAAGGCTAGACCATGACGGAAACTATTGATGCGATTCAGTAGCTTAGGAATGCAGAGAAGGAGGGCTGGACTGATAACTAGAAACATAACATACTCTTGGCAGACTGGGAGGCAGAGCCAGGCCTAGCCGGGCACTGCGAGGCATGAAAGTAAGTGAAGGGTCAGGGATACAGGTGGGGGCTGTATCGCTCCTCGGAGAGTTCAGGAAACAGGAGCTGAATCTGAGTCCGGGCCCTTTTGAGGCCTAGAAACGGGGATAATTCAATGAATTAACGTGCACACTGTAAAACGTGGCAACGTAGCTTTACATAGGCCTAATATTCGTTGTATTCACGAGGACTGGAAACTGGCATACTAGAGATGGACACAACTGTAATGGCGTCTTTAATCGATCAGAGGGGAATACATGCATATCGATAATGCACATATGACATAACATGGGGAACACGTAGGCACATACAACATGGCAAAATTTACTTTTCCACATTCCCCTCCTTGTGCCCTACGTTTCCATCAGGAAACATCAATATTCATGATACCATCTATCATTTCATATAGCATCATTTGCTCGTCTCGAATTGTCTTGGAACGGGACTTAGGACTAGGAATACAAGAGGTAGCACAAATGCCGCAAATCGCAGGGCCACATTGTATACAGAGGCAACAACTGAATATGATCATTACTGCAATACCTAGGAATGACAATACTTTCCATCCCCAGGCAGATATAATACTCCAGAGCCAACCGGACCATGTCCAGGTGCCTGGATTCTGGTGTAACTGATGGGCAATTTTATGAAGTCTGGTTATAGCTGAATAAACAGACGGCGTGTTATTAGGAATGAAAATGCAGCAACTAGATCCGATGACTCTACATGCTCCTCCTCTATCGGCCAGTATGACGTCAAGAACGAGACGATTTTGGAGCACAACAAATCTCATAGCAGATTGCTCTTCGGTTAAGTTACCTAGAGCAGAAGTAGTCTCATTCACTACTGCTTCAAGGGTTCTGGTTAACCTACGTATTAACTTACTATTCTGGACAGGGCCTATAAAGAAAAAGAAACCTCTATTGAAGTCTGTATACTGTTCTAGAGCAGTTTCAGTTTGATCGACAATTGGGGACTCAATCTCCCTTCTATGTCTGACGTGTACGAGATGTGTGTTTCTGTGATAATCAGATGGGGCTAGAAAAACTGGTGGCAGTAGGAAGGCGATGTAACATGTTCCATCCCAATCGAGGGGCAGACGAACATATGCGGTCTGACCACAAACAAAATAAGAATGACGTGAGGCTTTGAAAATAGATTTCCCACTGTCACTATACTCGACAGTAGTAGTACAATCACTATGTCCTACATGTGCGGAACCATTCTTTCTGACACATAATTCGCCTTTGACTGGTAGTACTGAAATAGCAGGTAAGTCTGGAGTAGTATCGGACTGAACATTCAGGACCATAAAATTCGAAGAATAATTACCTAAATCATAAACTTCATTTTCTAGATCTAACCCTGTTCTATGGGAGAGACCTTGCTTGTCTGGAAAACATGTTCTATTCAGAAGGGACATATCATTTGAAGATGACGTTAACATGGACCATGCTCCACACGAACCATTATGTGAAAACGGATAAGGAAAGAGTGGCAGAACTCCCTTCGGTGTCTGGAAAGGGGGGAGTCGACCACACACCCAACAATTAGTGGCATTGCTGGTCTGGTGTGAATAGTGTAACATTCTAATGAATGTATTATTTCTCATAGCAAGACGATAGGATAACTCGTGAGGAGGCAGATCACTAAACGTGTGCTCTACTGTAGCATTAGAAAACTTATTTACATGAGAAATTGGAAAACATAAATGCAATGCATAACTTGTGCAGGTAACCATCAAACTTAGAAACAATAGAAAACTTAGAAAAATGATACATCGTATAGAGTTTTGACTAACTCTCTCACTATGGGGGTCTATCTCATACATGTCAGATACCTGTCTAACCGTTTCACCCGAGGGGGACTTAGACAATTAAACTGGCTGACTTATTTTACTAGACCGGAGCTTTAACTTATACTCCTGCTGCGGAGTTTTCTCTAACAGAGGAACTTTCAGTTCGGGATTCAAATCAATGTCTGGTTTAGAGTCTGGCTTCAGGCAGTCTTTAGAAATGGAACAGTCTTTAGAAATGTCCTTTATAAACGTCTTTTTCCGGACTCCATGGAATTTCTTGATATGCGACAGATGGACCCAACCCTTGCGGCCTTCCAACTTCACGGCCGTGCGGGTGGTCAGGAGGACTAGTCGTGGCTCCTTCCAACGGGGCTCCAGCGGACTTGAACGATCAAAGTTCCTTACGAGAACAAGGTCTCCTGGAATGACCTCGTGCGGTTTCACTTCAGTATTGTCTGGAAATGCAGCGGCAACCTGGGAACGACAAGAGTGTAGGGCAGACATCAAGGAAGCTAGGTAATCTGTCAGCATATTACTGGAAACATCTGTAATACTGCGGGGTCTAGGTGTACCCCACATGTTTGGGGGGCGGCCGAATACGACCTCATAAGGGGACAGACCTGATCTGGAATGTGCTACCATTCGTATATAAAATAATGCAACTGGCAGGGCAACTAGCCAGTCTACACCTTTCTCTTTACATATTTTGGCAATGCGGATTTTCAGGGTTTGATTATGTCTCTCTACGAGACCGGCTGCTTCAGGATGGCGCACACAATGGAACTTCCACTGGTACCCTAACAAAAGGGAAACATGTTTCATTAACTCGGATGAGAATGGCTGGCCGTTATCAGAATACATGACCCTAGGGAGTCCATAGCGGGGAAAGAATTCACGAACCAACTGCTTGGCAGTGGTCGCGGCTGTATAATCTGGAACTGGATATGCTTCTGTCCACCTGGACAAAGCGCATACAACTACGAGGACATAATTGAAACCTCGACATCGCTCCATCTGAATATAATCCATCTGGAGGACTTCAAAAGGGTGATCAGGGGGTCGGAATCCACCTTGTTCCACCGGGACACTTTTACCTGGATTGAACTGGCAACATATCATACAAGTACGGACTTTCTGCTTGGCTGCAGCTCGTAAGTGCTTGTTGAACCAAAGGTTCTGTATACTGTCTAACATAGCTTTTTCTCCTAGATGTGCTGGACTATGTGCGGTATGGATAATGACTTGAACCATAGAGTCGGGGAGAAACCATGTGGCTTTTCCCTTCGTCACCCATCCTTGATCTGTCTGGACCCCTCCTTGTTCAGACCATTTCTTGATTTCCTCGGGAGTGGCATGTAACTGTATGTCTATGACATCTTGTGTAGGGTCCTTAACTATCATAAAAGTAGTCTGTTCTGGAGTGGATGTCTGTGTCTTGTTAGCTGGAATGTCTGGTGTCTGAGCTGTAAGCTTGGCTGTTCGATCTGCTAGATCGTTACCTTGGGAAATGATGTCAGTAACTTTCGTATGTGCCTTGCACTTCATGATAGCGATAGCTGTCGGTAAATGTATTGCATCTAACAGAGCTTGAATGAGGAGACCATGCTGAATCTTGGTTCCATGAGAAGTCATGAAACCTCTCTCCTGCCAGAGCACTCCGAAGTCGTGTACAACTCCGAATGCGTAACGTGAATCTGTGTATATATTTACTTTCAGGTTCTTGGCACGTATGCAGGCTTGGGTCAGAGCAACTAGCTCTGCTGCTTGAGCAGACAGGGTGTCAATACGGTGTGTTTCTATAACTTCGGTTTCAGTGGTCACTGCATACGCGGCTACTAGTTCTCCTGTACTAGTTCTCATACATGAACCATCCACATAAAGTGTCAGGTCGGGATTAGGTAATGCAATATCTGTCAGGTCTTGTCTTGGCTTGGTCATAGTGTTAACAACTTCCACACAGTCATGTGTGGCAGGATTTGAAGTAACTGACGGTAACAGTGTAGCAGGATTTAGAATGTTGCAGCGTCTGATTTCTATGTGTGGCTGGAACAGTGTCAATTCGTAACCTGTTAAACGTGCAATGGTCAAGTGCTGAGTCTGTGTTCGGTTTAAAAGAACTTCCACGGAGTGTGGAATTTGTACTGTCAAGGAGTGTCCTAACACTATGGAATCACTTTGTCTGATAGCTAGAGCTGTGGCTGCAACTGACTTGAGGCACCCAGGCAAAGCCTGGGCTACTGGATCTAATGTGCTCGAAAAATAAGCACAGGGCTTGTACTGTCCGGCTTGATCTTGTGTGAGAACAGATAATGCAGTACCATCACGTTCTGTGACAAAAAGTGTAAAAGGCTTACTGTAGTTCGGTGTAGCTAGAACAGGTGCTTGACATAAGGCTTTCTTTAATTCATTAAAACTAAGTGTATGTTCAGATGTCCAAGGGAGGACAGTCGATACGGCTGCCTCCTGTGTCGTTAACTGTATCAGTGGCTTGGCTAGAAATGCATACTGAGGAATCCATTGTCTGCAGTAAGAAGTAAGGCCAATAAAAGCTCGTACCTCCTTCTGTGTCTTGGGCTGTGGAAGACTCGCTATTAACTGGATACGGTCTGGTGTCAACTGCCTACCCCACTTGGACAGTAAGTGGCCTAAGTAGATCACTTGCTGGACACAGAATTGTAATTTGGAAGGGGACACCTTGTGCCCCTGCTCGGCCAGAAAATACAGAACTGTAAGTGACGCATGCTCGCAGTCACGTTCAGAACGAGCTGTGATCAGTAGATCATCGACATACTGGAGCAGGGCAGTGTCAGTTGGCATGTGAATATTGTCTAGTTGTCTCTTAAGTGCTTGACTATAAATACTAGGACTTTCTGTGAAACCTTGAGGAGCTCGTGTGAATTTATAGCTCCTTCCATTTAAACAAAAACCGAAAAGGTACTGGCTGTCTGGATGAATGGGGACACTGAAAAATGCATTCTTGAGGTCTATGACAGTAAAAAATGTAGCTTCAGAATCAATGGCTGTCAGTAGGGATGAAATATCTGGGACTACTGGATATTGGGGTATGATACATTTATTAAGTTCTCGAAGGTCAATCACTAATCGATATACTGGAGGTGCATTTGGATCAGTACGTTTCATGACTGGAATGATAGGAGAATTACATACATTGGAGTCAGTTTCTACAACCACTCCTTGAACAATAAGCTCGTCAATAATTTTGGATAAGGCTGCTACAGCCTCAGGTGGCAATCTATATTGTCTGATTCGTGGCAAGACTATACCTTGCTTGAGAGTCACACGATGGGGTGTGATTTGCATAAAACCTACATCAGTTGGACCTTGCGCCCATAAATGCTGTGGTACATTTAGGAGTCTTGGATCAAAATCACGTAATACATAGTGACCTTTAAAGTCACGCAAAAACAAACGTATTCCTTCTGGGGAGCAGCAAATTACTGCACCTAATTCTTTCAATGTTTTGATGCCTAACAAATTTTCTGGACATGACTTCGTAAGTAACAAATCAGTAGTTCGGGACAATGGACCAACTTCTAGAGAAACTGGCTTTGAAATCTCGTTCACAATAGGCTTTCCTGAAAATCCAAGGGAAACATTTCTATAGCCTGAGAGCGGAGCCCCTGGAACCTCGTCATGACTGATAGTAGTCCTACTTGCCCCTGTATCAATCAAAAACTTTCTGTCTTTCCCTAATACTTGACTGTGTACATAGGGACCCTCTTGATCTACAGGTATCTCGATGAGAGGCAAGCCTACCTCCCTCTCTAGGCTGTTTCATGAATACTGTTGATACTCTGGATACTCTGTCTGGGCATACTGGTACATCTGCTGTGTAACATGCTGTGTTGCAGCGATAGGCTGCGGTGCTGGAACTATCTGTTGTGCATTCTGTGGTGACTGAGAAGTCTGTGAAACTTGTTCTTGTCTAGGCGGACGTGGTCTTTCTTTAGTCTTACCAGTTGCTATGTTGTGTTTCAGAACTGCACACTCGTTTATAAAATGACCTGGCTGTTTACAATAATTGCATGTCCCTTTAACGGGAGCTGTAGGATGACTGGCTTGATTCGGACCCCTCTTCTGACTGTCTTGTGGAACAGATTGTGCAACTAGTACTTTCATTTTCGTGTCTTTCATACGTCTCCTTTCGTGTTCTTGCTCTTCCATGATTCTGTTCTGGTGATACTGGAGCATCTGTAACATTTGTGACGGGGTACTAGCTTGCCAGGTACTTTCGACTTTCAAAACTCGATTTTTAACTTGTGGACTTGAATTCTCGACTAGTTTAGTAACAAAAAGATGAGGGTATGACTCGCTACCTGTCTTCAAACCACTGTTAATAATAAAACATTTTTCAAATCTAGAATAAAAATCACTAGTGTCTTCATCCTGTTTCTGTTTACATGCTGAGATTGCATCCCAATCTTCCTTTTTCGTGGCTAGTAACCTTGGCAAAACTTGAATCAATAACTCGGGCAATTCTTTACATTTGTCCCCAAGACCGGTACCTGGTACTCGTATTTTATCTTCAGCTTCTAGAGCTGTCCAATCTATCTTTTTCTCTCCCACCTCCCATTCTTTTTCCTTGAGTTTTTCATATACCCCTGCGGGCAACAGGACCTTTAACATTTTAATGATATCAGGATATGTGTATTCTCCCATACGGAGCATGTCTTTTAATTCTCGATGGAACCCTGCTGGATCTTTGTCGTGACAGGGAATTAATTTCTTCATCTCTAAGAGTTCCATTTTTGTGATAGGGGTGTAAACAAATACTCGTTGCATTTCACCACCCGCTGTCCTAACTGGGTGTACTTCTCGTAACGGATGCTGTCTATCTATGTAAAATGGTTTACTTTCTGGAGGTGAGACGTGAACAAAATGCGGATTCAGAAACGTTCTATATTTGTGGCGCTGTTCTAGAATGACACTAATTAATTCGGTACCTAAACCTCTCCATCTATACTGGAGCAACTCGTTCAGAACATCATGTAATGGACCTGGATCAGAATGTTGTCCCTCATACAGTGTGATGAGGTGCTGGATCATATACATACCCACCAGTCGCTGCTCGGCTGGGGGCAGTTTCAGAAACATTTGTGCCACTATTTAGTCTGGAAAAGTGGTAGAATCAGTAGCCCATCGGACTGCTGATCGGACTAGTTCTTGTTCATGCATGGTACTAAGTTCACTATAACCGATTCGTGATTTCAGAATGTGATCGGTAGCTTGAAATACTTGCTCAAGAGAACCTTGTTCTGGTGCTGGAGGATGAAAAACTTTCTTGTGTTCTAGACGTGAATGTCGGTCTGGAAATCTAGATTTACCTACATACGCTATTCTGGTGGGATTCTCGTCGTCTACCTCTTCGGTAGAAGAGTCGTCTTCTTTCTCGCTTACTTGTGCTGCTTTGCGTTTCTCGTGTAACCTTATTATTTCCTTGCGAATTTTCTTGTACATACTGTCTATACTACTTAGTGTCTTGTGTCTTCCCTCGGCTATATGATCACTCCACTTTGTCAGAACTCTCATTTCGATCGGATCTTTAGTCGGATAATCTTGTTCCCTTATTAAACAATTAACTAGAAACTTTAATAGCATGAGCTGAGTCTCAGCTTTCCTTAGAGACATGATTTCGCCAATACTTTCTGGGTCTTCTCCTGTACGGATGAAACGATATATTCTGTCTAGATCTTCTTTCATATTCGGTAGGGTGTCCAAATACTCGGTCACCCGTCTTACACGCAATGAATATATAACCATATTATCATCGCCTGGGACTGGATCATAACGGCATTCGGTGAGAGCTCGTCTGATATCTGCAACGGACTGGTATTTGGGCGTACGCTGTAACGCACGTTCATGTAGCTCGACTAATGTTACACGTTTGTGTGGCGGCGGGGTACCAGGAGGACCTCCCCCCGCGGCCCCTAAACTGGAATCGTCGAACGATACTCTTCGTGCTGGCAGAGTGACCGATGTAGCGGGTACTTGTACTACGGGCTGGACCGGGGGTACCGTAACAGGTGCTGTAACAGGTGCCCCGGTGGCTGGAGGAACAGGAATTACATTATTTACAGGAGCTGGCGGAACAGGATTTGCATATTCTGGGACTGTGTCGTCCAAATAGGACGAGAGAAAAATATCAGCTGCGGTCGGTTTGTGACGTAGCTTAATCGGAACTAATGGCGGCGGAAAATTACATGGTGCTTCCGGGGTTGCTTTTGGCAAGCCCTCGGCAAGAAGAGGATACATACCCTTAATGAGGGCATTTCTCTGTCTGTCTGACTGTTCGGCTTTAACTCGTTCACCTATTTCGATTAATTCCCTTTCTTGGGCTCTTTCTAAGGATTCTCTACTTAATTCTGATTTTCTGATTTCTTTTTCGGTTCTTTTATGAGATTCTTTGCGCCATAACTCGATGGCATCTTTCTGGGACTGTCTGGCTTTCTTTTTCCATAATGCTTCTTCTACTCGCATGATGCACTCGGCATCCCATGTACCTGATACGGGCCATCTATATTTTTCCTCTAATTCTTTGGTGTACTCTACCCATAAGTCTAGATATAATATGGCACTTATGCCATGCTTATGATACATAAAATGACCTGGACTGTCCCTAGGCGGGACAGGAACTGCTTCCTCGAGCAGACCTTTTCTGGTTTTTAACTGACGTAACTTCGTGAACAGAGGCATAACTTAGACTGGAATCTGGACACAGTACAATACACGATAAACACAATAATAACTTAAGAAAACAAATCACTCATACCACGACATTGAAAACACATGAAATAACATTTAAAACAACAGTTCAGACAGAATATTACCTGAAATACTGAAATACAGAATACATGAATTTCTCGAGAACAGAACTTACTAGAACAGAAACTTACTAGAATGACTAGATGCACTGCTAAAACAGTACGAAACTTACCGGTCCCATAAAGAGACACGTCAGGACCCGCATCCACCTAGGTGGACACTTCGTGTTGGATCTGTGTACCCAAACCCACGGACCAGAGACAAATTAATTGACCCTGTCTAGATACTACCCCAGCAACGGTACTCACCGGGCAGCAAGAACGGAAGGCCTCGGACTGGACTGGACTGCTACGACGACGGACGGACGAACTTCGGACTTCAGTTACATTACAGGTGGGCCTCCGGATACCTCGGACCTTGGACTCTCGGCTTGGGCTCTGGTCGGGACTCGCCGCGTTCCTCCACCGCCTCGTCTGGATGCTGGACCGCAACCTCCGTCTCCTCCGTGGGCCTGAGGGATACTTGAAGCAGAAATATCTGCACGTGGCCGGTATGGTTCCGTCACGGCTGCAGAGGATCAGGGGGCCTGCGTGGCTTCTCCGGCACATGGGGAAAGGGCAAGTCCCTGTTCGGGCGCCATTATGTGGTAAATAAATAATTAATTACCGGTTCTATTTTTGACTGGATACAATATAAACAGATAGCTCAATAAATAAGAGTCAAGATTCGAGGTAGCTGGAGTTGACAGGCTTTAATCAAGCATAAAGGACAGGAACAGGACAGCCTGTACGGGAATAGGATGGCAGCTGCCGGGGGCAGGAATAGGCTAACTTTTTAATAACAGTGCACAATATTTATAGTTAAACAGAATACATTACATTCAATATAGTAGGCGTAGCAGTAGGCGGGGTTTGTAGGCGGGGTTTGTAGCAGTCGCGAAAGATAAGGCATAAAGTGGGTGTAACAAGAGGCGTGTACAGGGCGTATACATAGACATGTGATGTAAACGTAACAGAATATGTCATAAACGGGGCGGAAACATGGAGGGGGCTACCTGAGCAGCTGGGACCTCTAACCTAGTGGTGCGCGTAAACTGGCAATGACGTGTTACCAGGGAGAACTGGGGGCTATGACTTCTGCACTAGAAGAGGAGACGAAAGTCTGGAGGGTCAGAGCGACATGTACTCAGGCATATCTGGTATCTGGTGTTTATAGTACATGTTGATAGAATCCAAAAGTTATCAGGGCAAAGGCTAACAGACACTAAGACTGGGGCATGCATTATTCTACATGTAGTGCGTGTGCGAGTAATATTCCATGAACATTAATACAGTATTTCTCTTACATGGAGACATAAAGGCTAGACCATGACGGAAACTATTGATGCGATTCAGTAGCTTAGGAATGCAGAGAAGGAGGGCTGGACTGATAACTAGAAACATAACATACTCTTGGCAGACTGGGAGGCAGAGCCAGGCCTAGCCGGGCACTGCGAGGCATGAAAGTAAGTGAAGGGTCAGGGATACAGGTGGGGGCTGTATCGCTCCTCGGAGAGTTCAGGAAACAGGAGCTGAATCTGAGTCCGGGCCCTTTTGAGGCCTAGAAACGGGGATAATTCAATGAATTAACGTGCACACTGTAAAACGTGGCAACGTAGCTTTACATAGGCCTAATATTCGTTGTATTCACGAGGACTGGAAACTGGCATACTAGAGATGGACACAACTGTAATTGCGTCTTTAATCGATCAGAGGGGAATACATGCATATCGATCATGCACATATGACATAACATGGGGAACACGTAGGCACATACAACATGGCAAAATTTACTTTTCCACACGGGGACAAAGCTTTTTGAAATAATTGAACAATGAATGCTCTGGGATCAGCTCCTTCAGCCCCTTCCACAATTCCAAATATGCGTAGGTTCTGTCTGCGTTGCCTATTTTCTAAATCTTCAAGTTTGACTTGCATTTGGCATAGTTGAGCCGCTTGTTTATTCACAGCTATTTCAGAGCTAAGTGACTTTTCCTCTGTTAAAACCACTCTGAGGTTCCGTGAAAATTGTAAGTGATGTTTTCGACTCGCACGAATATGGTCGAGTCTGGTATCTAAGAACCGCAAATGACGAGTTTAGTAAGTGTGCGCAGTTTCGCTGTGCTAACTTAAACTGGTCGTTTGATACGTGGGTTTTTCATCTGTACCCACGGGTTCCATCTTAGATACGGCATCCATTTTGTCTCTTGCCCTCAAGTAGCCAGCGAACGGACACTGTCCGCTTCGTTACCCTGGGACTCTAAAGATATTTGTGGAAGACACATGTTCTTTGTAAATATCTTTTACGATGAGGGGGATGATACTGTAAGGCAGATGGCCCCGCTCAAGGCTCATCTTGCCGTGCCGGTTTATTGTCTCAGCCGTGCATCTCATTAGGCACGTCCCTTTGATGCCTGTATCTCGTGTTTCCTGATACCTCCCCTTTTACACCCTTTTCGATCTCCCCACTGTCTCCATCTTCCTCTGCACCTGTCTTTGTTCCTATTTCGATCTGTTTTACTGCCGATTGGAATTCACTAATGTTGGGAAGATGGGTTTTTACAGTTGGGAACCGCCAAATGTTTCCGCACTTATGTTCCGGACCTTATGTGTACCAAAGTGACCAAAGCGACCCCTCTGAGGGATAATTATGGGAACCAGGTTGTAAACTTTTGTGTACCATGTTGTCCTATGAGTAAATTCTGTATAAAAGGAGCGATCCACAGAACCAATTTGAAGCAGTCTCCCCAAGTTGCACGTGTTGTACTTGTCGTGACTTCTGTGTTCCCTGCAGTAAATAAACCTTGAATCTTTGACGCCGAAGGAAGTGTCCCGTGTCTCTGTAGTTTGTGCGCCGAAACAGGTATCCCATGAAGGTTATAGGTGTTGTTCCCTGGCACCGCTGGTACTGTTAAAAAGTCCAGTCCTTCAGTTGGCGCCCAACGTGGGGCACGACTTCAGCGGTACCGGTCCGGTCCAAAGCCTGATGATCGTGAGGAACTTCGTGTGAAATCTCCGAGGGAAGGTGCACCCCGCTTCATCGATCCTGTTGTCGAAATAAGTGGCCCGAAGTTTTTCCCTGCGAAGATTCCCGCCTCCTGACGGCTGCGACGGACCGATGCCCTGACTGTCGACCTGTCTTCGACGCCCGGCGTAGACCTTATGTACAAGCGAGACGATAGACGGGCCTTCCTGGTGACGCCATTGAAGTTCTGAGTTAAGTATTTGTGGGTCGCTCCCAGTCCTTAGTGGTTGTTCTAGCTTTTTGAAAGCTTTGTGGTTAGCCTTTAAGGCTTTGTGGTAATAGCTCACTGAGCTTTGTAATAGCCTCCTCAGGCTTTGTGGTTAGCTCTCCGAGCTTTGTAATAGCCTTAAGGCTTTGTTGTATTGCATGGTTCCATTGCATTTGTGGTTCTTAGTATTGGTCCTTAGTATTATTTGACAGTTGCAATTGCCAAAAACCGAGGGTTTTGACTTACACGAGGTTTTATTGCTTCGGTAATCCTTGAAGTTTGATACTAGGTTAGTGTGCACGATGCCTAGCCATAGTGATTTGTTTCGTATTTTCAAATGTTGCGCAATGGATTCCCGGTTGGAGGACTCGTGTCCGATACCTCCAGTTGGAACTCCGATACATGATCTTTATAGTCGACATGGGGTGGGTCCTATAATATATAATGATTACTGGGTCCGCTATACAAAGAAAGACGGTGACCTTAGATGGCCACCACATGGAACTTTTGAACTTTCGATTTTAGATAATCTTGAGGCTAAATTATTTTTAAAGAAAGCTAGGCCAGCTATGTTTGATTCCTTTCGGATATGGCGTAAAGAGGCCAAGCAGAAAGAAATCAAACAACTTAAAAAGAATCAAAAACAAGAGTTCGTTCCTGTAATGCAAGCTATAAAAGAATGTAGACAAGACAAAGAAGAAAAAGACATGGAAATCGCTACTAGATTGCATCACATGAAAATAGATAAATGTTACCCAGTTTTACCGAATAAATTAGAAAAGAAAGAAGAAGATTTGAAGGAGGATTCCTTGCTGTCATATTTGATGAAATCACCACCTCCTTATGTACAGGGTGCTACTGCTCCTGTAGTTGCTCCTGTAGTACCTCCTGTTGTTCCTCTTGTTGCTCCAGCGGCTGCGGGCCAGCCCGCTGTTAACCCTACTTTTGTTTCACCACCTGTCCTCGTTCCTACTGCTCCTGTACCTGTACCTTCGCAGACTGTTGTTTCTGCTACTCCAACTATCTTGTCCGTTCCTACCATGCCTTCCTTCACCTCCAGTGTTGTTGCCCCTGTTTTTCTTTCCCCTTCTGTTCGTAAGCGTGTTCCTAACTCTGTTGCTACTCTTTATTCACCTCTTTCTGGTCCGTTATTTTCGTCTGATTCATCTGAAACTCCTCAGAGACGGAGTCAGATCCCTAGTGGTAGGGAGAAAGAGACGTTAGTAATAATGGCACATAGGTGGATAAGACATCCTGCTAATTACACTCCACGTGTAGTCTTTGATACGTTTTCTCAGTTTAATGAGCCTACGCAGAGATTCGTATTTGAGGAGATGTGTAACTTTTTGAGAGAAGAATGGTATAATGATGATGTAGATGATGTACCGTCCGACATAATTGAACTTCAGAGTCACTTTTCAAACGGTATGATTATAGGAGACGATGTACGACGTGCCGTGGAACGCTTATTAGCATTTAGATCCACAGCACATTCTCGGGTGTCATTAGATGATACCACTGAGAACTGGAAAGCGGTTCCTGGGCAGTATCCTATGAGAGAAGTCCCGCCACTGTGGGTGCCTGGAGATCCGCAAGCTAACCCTGCGGTTTTACCGCATTTTCGAAGGGTGTGGATACATCTTCCATGGAAACGATCAGAAGTTTTGCAAGTGAAGCAATCCTTACCCGATCCGCGTAAAAATCCGGCTGGTTATTATAAGGAATTATCACAACTGATAGAAGCTTCTATTATGAATATTGCCGACATCGACATGTTGTTTGGCAACGTTGTACCGCAACCAGTTTGGGCTAAAATTCGACAAGCCAATCACGCAGCTGAATTAGGGGGTGATTGGGTTGCACTGCTAGCAGCTGATGCATTACAAGTTGGTGGGGCTAAGCCTGAACAGTTGATTTTGGATTTGCCTCAGAAAATCATTACGCTCATGAAAACTCTCATGCCAGCAATGAAGGTGAACTGGGATAAGTTATCAGCTTGTAAGCAAAAGAAAGACGAGAGTGTCTCAGATTTCTTTACAAGGTTTGAGGAAGCATTTGTCGATCACAGCGGCCAGGACATGGGCACTGAGGGAGGCCAGCGGTTATTCGTTGACAAATTCGTGTCGAATTTGCTGCCTGAGCTATACAACAAATTAAAGAATTCAGAGAGTGCGTGGGCAGTTTCAACCCCTGCGCAAATACTAGCAACGGCTCAGTATTATGAGAATAGGGAAAAGGAAGAAAGTGATCGTGTAGAAAAGAAAACGAAGGAGCTCAAAACGAAGGTTTTGTTGCAGCAAGCATACCCTCCACGATCAAACCAAAATGATGCACAACAGCAGTATCGACCACGAGCACAGCTCGATAGGACACAGCCGCGCTCTGACAATTTTGATTCCAGATCTTCACTTGGGTATAATCAATGCGCATATTGTAGGAAAGAGGGACACCTAAAATATGATTGTCTTGCCTTACGGGACCGTCTAAATGGTGTGTCGACACGTGGAAACCGTGGTGGTGGTCCCCAACAGGCACCACGTGGTAGAGGTCGTGGTTCATCCCACAATCAGAGCGATCGTTATCAAAATCAATCGGATGTAAATAATTGTTTTGACCAGCGAAATGCGGGGTCAGTTCGATCTGCACAGTATAATGTTGATGATTATTATGCAGAGTATGAAACTGTTGTAAATGACCATTACTAGGACAGCCAACGACAAAGAGAGGGAGTAGTGTCAGTTCCGGTCGATCAGAGTGGGCCTTACGTTGCAGTGGCTACATCAGGTGTAGTTGAGCCTTTTCTGTTAGACACTGGTGCGACGAAAAGTTCCATCATGCATTCAAAACTCCCTGGCGCACCTTTGTCTGGCTTAACGAATGTTTCCGTTGGATTCTCTGGCGCCCCTGTTAGTAACCCAGTCTCTAATCCTTTGCCTCTTATGATTGGACCCCGTGAGCTAACCGCTCCACTGATTCTATCTACAGGTTGTGGTGAAAATCTTTTGGGCCTGGATTTGTTGAAACGATTATATGCAACATTGTATTGTTCCCCTGAAGGAGTGGAGCTTACATTGGGACGGAGAGTGATCTCTCCCATGTATTTGTCAGTCGATAAATTCCCACCGGAATTGAGTTCCCTCCCTGCGTCCTTATGGGCCACAGGTCCCAATGACGTGGGCCTGTTAGACATTCCACCCTATGTAATTCAATTGAAACCAAATGCGCGATTACCGCGTTTACCTCAATATCGTATTTCTCTCGAGGGCGAACGAGCGCTGTTAGAAATTGTTTATGATCTCATTGGAAAGGGTGTTGTTGAAGAAACTCGTGGAAATGTATGTAATAGCCCTGTATTGCCGATTCTGAAACGAACTGACCCAACTAAACCTCCTGTATATCGTTTTGTTATAGATTTGCGAGAGGTAAACAAAATAGTGGTTCCGCAATTTCCTGTGGTTCCCGACATTACGGCTTTATTAACAATGATTCCGGCATCTGCCTCCTGGTTCACAGTGATCGATTTAAAGAATGCTTTCTTTAGCATCCCAATTGCAGAGGAAAGCAGAGACCTATTCGGATTTTCATTAGGAGGTCGTAGTTTTAGGCTAAAACGCGCTCCACAGGGCTACTGTGAGAGTCCGTCAATCTACAGCCAAGCACTTAAAGGTCAGCTTGATGCCTTTGTATTACCAACAGGTGCAGCTTTGATTCAATACGTTGATGATCTTTTAGTGGCAGCTGATACAGAAGCTATTTGCAAAACGGCTACAGTATCATTATTGCACTATCTACATGACTTACACCACAAGGTGTCGCCTTCAAAGCTACAGTATTGTTGTCAAGAAGTTACCTATCTAGGTCACTTATTGTCAAAAGAAGGGAGAAGGTTGACCCCAGAGAGAATTGCAGCGATTTCCCGAATGACTGTGCCAAAAACCCAAAGAGATGTTCGCGCCTTTTTAGGTATTACGTCCTACTGCAGACAATGGATTCCAAATTTTTCATTGTTGGCGAAACCATTGATAGCCCTTACATGCAAAAATGTTTCATCCCCAGTACCTTGGTCTGAAGAATGTCAGAAAAGTTTTTCTGAATTGCGTGATGCGTTGTGTTCGGCTCCTGTGTTGGGCACTCCTGACTACAGTAAGCCGTTTACACTATACGTCCACGAGAGGGATGGTTGCGCGTTGAGTGTCTTGACACAACCTTTTGGTGGTAAGCAACGCCCATGTGCCTACTTTTCTTCGACTTTAGACCCAGTAGCAAGAGCTTTGCCAAGTTGCTTAAGGGCAACAGCGGCAGCAGCGGCGTCCATTCGACAGTCCGCAGGTCTAGTCATGGATAATATGCTCACGGTAATGGTTCCGCATGCAGTCGACACTCTATTGAACCGAACGAAAACTCAACATCTGACAAGTGCAAGATTGTCTGGTTATGAGTTGACGTTGCTGGCCAGTCATATACGGATAAAACGATGTAATGTGTTGAATCCAGCAACATTGCTGCCGATCGACACAGAATCAAGTGATGAAGCAGTACATGACTGCTATCTCAAAACTGAAGAGGAAACCAAGGGTCGTATTGACCTAAAAGATACTCCATTGACAGATCCCGATGGTACTTTGTATGTGGATGGTTCTTGTTTCAAGTTGCCGAATGGTGATGTGACAACTGCGTATGCTGTAGTTACATTGAGAACGATTGTGGAAAACGCAAGGTTAAGTCAGAATTCGGCTCAGGCTGCTGAGCTAATTGCTTTGACGAGAGCGTGTGTGTTGTCTAAAGATAAACGGGTGAATGTGTTTACAGATAGCCAGTATGCGTTTGGTGTGGCACATAGTTTTGGACGACTGTGGAGAGAGAGAGGATTCCTTACGTCACATGGTACGAAGATTCAACATGGCCAGCTTGTAAATGATCTTTTGGATGCACTTACGTTGCCTAAGCAAGTGGCGATTGTTAAATGTAGTGCGCATCGTAAGGTGACGGATGATGTTGGTCGTGGTAATGCGTTTGCGGATGAGACTGCTAAGGAGACTGCCCGGAACCTTAGCACTCGAATGTATGTGACAAGTTCGGTTAGGTGGCCTGCAGAATCAAGTATGTGTGAAAACACTATCGAGAGTGTGAAAGCAATTCAGAATGAGGCCACCGAGACTGAAAAGGCGAAGTGGAAAGAAAGTACGGGAAAGTTGGATGCGAATGGTTGTTGGATTGACTTATCGGAACAGAAAAGATGGATGTTGCCTGATGCGTATGTGCTAGCTGTTGTGACTATGGCACATGGGTTAGCACATATTAGCGCGAAAGGTATCTGTAAATTGCTGTTTCCTGTGTGGAAGAATGATGGTATTACGAAATGTGCTGAACGCTTGGTTAAGAATTGTATGGTATGTTTGATGCACAATCCTGGTAAGGGCACTCCCACTCCACCTGGCCATTTTGCCCCTCCTGCGTACCCTTTCGAAGTTATCCAGTTGGACTTTATCCATATGGAGAGATGTAATAATTTGAAGTATGTGCTGGTTGTGGTGTGTGCATTTTCTAGGTGGATTGAGGCCTACCCCCTTAAGGATAATACGGCTTTATCCACGGCAAAAATTTTGCTCAAAGAGTATTTTTCCCGCTACGGAATGCCTCGGGTTGTATGGTCGGACAACGGAAGTGAGTTTGTTGGGAGTGTGATGAAGAGTGTGTGTCGTGGGTTAGGGATTGTTCAAAAATTTCATAGTGCAAATCATCCACAATCAGCAGGATTGGTGGAAGGATACAATGGCACCCTTAAACTAAAACTAGCAAAGATTCAGGCTACGACAGGTCTTTCGTGGCCTGACGCTTTACCCTTAGCATTGCTGTCAACAAGGGCAACTGTACACTCCCGAGTAGGGCTCAGTCCCTATGAAATAGTGTTCGGTCGTCCTGCCAATGTTTGGGGGGTCCCTAGACCGGGTGCCTTTTGTGATCTTGAGTATCCAATGTTGATCGATTATCTTTATGACTTGACTGCTAAACTGAGGTTAATTCACCAACAGGTTCACGAAGCATTGCCGACGCAGACAGAGGGTCCAGGCCACCAGCTCCAGCCCGGAGATTGGGTGGTAACACGAAATTTTTCGCGCAAGAACAATTTGGATCCCAGGTTCACTGGACCCTATCAGGTCCTCCTTGCCACGAGAACTGCAGTTCGTCTCGAGGGGCGGAAGAATTGGGTGCATGCCACCCATACCAAGAAAGTCCCCATCCCGTTGCCAGCAGACTCGTGGGTGAGGAAAGGCATTGCATCAACTGAAACCGAAGGATTGTCAGCGTTTGTACCTTTCAGCGACGCACAACCTGTCGGAGAATCCTCAGTGCAGCAAAAAGGCATTGTTGAACACTTGTCATCAGAAGACTCAAGACCAAAACATTCAGCTGATCAACAGGGCGTTGTCCCTTCAACGGATCTTTTGTTTAACGAACAGACACGTCCTGGGAAAACCCGATATTTTTTGAGATCCAGCACTAAAGACTAATAAAAAACCCCGTTCTGTCCCTTGACAAGTGCATTATCCCGTTTTCCATGATCAGTTTGAACACTCATACTATTGTAATTATTTTGTACATATTCATTGAGCTTCATTCCTTACACTTTTTGTTTCCACAGCTGAGAGACATTGTTTTTATATATATATATATATTTGTGAAATAGAGGCCGTAGGGCCGCGCGTGTACTTCCTCCTGGTTAGTAGGTCTTGACGCTAGGTTAAAGATCGTCGGTTCCTGGGAACTCCTAGGAATTGACTATTGCTACACAGAACGAAGTGCGTCAAGAAACGTTGCGGACGGTCATAGGGAATGGCATTTTCGAAGCTGATGGACTTGGAAAGAGCTCAAGCACGAAGATTCAAGCTGCAGCAACTCAGTCGTACCAAATGTTTTGTGTTCCAAATATTCGTACTGTTTGTGACTGTTTCTGCGTTATTGGTGGGTGGAGTATATTACACGATGTCTTACTTCTTGCCTTCTACCATACCTACTCCTACCCCTGACCTTAAACTCACCTCCACTATTTCTCCTCATTCTTTTCACATCTTACCTGAACACGAGCAGGCTAGACGTGCAGAATTCCGCAACAATTCCTTTATTCAACTCCTTCATCAGCATCAGTTAGTGGTTAACACTACTAATTGTTGGGTGTGTGGGTTGATGCCGCATACTACGGATAAGGGAATTCCATATCTGGTGTTACCGTATAGCTCCCAAGGGTCTGCTCGAGCATTTCAAACAATGTTTCGAAGCGCACTGGGTTTCCACCCCATTCGAGAACCACGTTCCCCCTACTCTGGTCCTACCTCGTACCAAAAATCTTTGTCTATAGCAATAGAGGATTTAGATAGCGATATCTATGATCCCTCGCTTATCCCTGAAGAAGAGGTACAGGCCTATAGGGTCCTAAGTAGAGGCGAATATAGTGTGTTCACTGGTGAAAAACAGCTTAAAAGCTCGCCTCCGATATGGGTCGTACCCCACATTGGTAATTTTTGTTTAATAGGTCGCGGCCGTAGATCGAAAGCCCGACTTGGAGAGAGTGCTTGCACTGAAAATTATATTTTGCCAATGGTCTCGTCCCCTGTGTTTTTGGCTGCCAAGGGTACATACTTTATTTGTCATGATCGTGCATATGCATGGTTGCCCTCTGACTTCATGGGCTCATGTTTTATCGCAAACTTATTGCCTCCGACGTTTACTGTAAATGCAGATTATCACAAAACTAGAGTTGTAAGAGGCGTAATTAGCGAAGAGGATACTGCCGGTCAAGAGGCAGGAGACTTTTTCAAGGGTTTCCTCCCATTTTGGGGACCTATGGTTAATAGTAGGAACCTGAGACAGTTGACTCGAGTGGTAGAATCGACAGCTAATATTACTGCCAGTGCCCTTGGTAATATCACCACAGAACTTCAGGCGGATAGACTTATGACGTTACAAAACCGTATGGTTTTAGACGTGATCTTAGCAGATCGAGGTGGGGTATGTAGGGTGATCCATTCGAGCTGCTGTATTTTCATTCCTGATAACGCTCCGACTGTCTATCAAGCCATCTCGAAGTTGCATAAGATCTCCGAATCCATACACGTGGATGTAGGGGATTGGACGCTACTTGGATGGTTTTGGGGCCTGATGTCGACTTGGGGTTGGAAGATTCTGATGATCATTGGAGTTGTTGTAACGTTCCTGTTCACGTGTTGCCTTTGCGTGCAGTGCGGTCCTGCCTTATGTGGCCTCTGTGCTACAACGTGTATGAGACAGCCACCTGTTACCAAAGGGTCTCGGTTGGACAGAGCTATGCTACAGCAACATCTCGAGGGTCTGATGAATATCGAATATGATTCCGACTAGTGCTTGCCTACATGAGGGCAAAAGGAGCGTCTGAGGTTCCGTGAAAATTGTAAGTGATGTTTTCGACTCGCACGAATATGGTCGAGTCTGGTATCTAAGAACCGCAAATGACGAGTTTAGTAAGTGTGCGCAGTTTCGCTGTGCTAACTTAAACTGGTCGTTTGATATGTGGGTTTTTCATCTGTACCCACGGGTTCCATCTTAGATACGGCATCCATTTTGTCTCTTGCCCTCAAGTAGCCAGCGAACGGACACTGTCCGCTTCGTTACCCTGGGACTCTAAAGATATTTGTGGAAGACACATGTTCTTTGTAAATATCTTTTACGATGAGGGGGATGATACTGTAAGGCAGATGGCCCCGCTCAAGGCTCATCTTGCCGTGCCGGTTTATTGTCTCAGCCGTGCATCTCATTAGGCACGTCCCTTTGATGCCTGTATCTCGTGTTTCCTGATACCTCCCCTTTTACACCCTTTTCGATCTCCCCACTGTCTCCATCTTCCTCTGCACCTGTCTTTGTTCCTATTTCGATCTGTTTTACTGCCGATTGGAATTCACTAATGTTGGGAAGATGGGTTTTTACAGTTGGGAACCGCCAAATGTTTCCGCACTTATGTTCCGGACCTTATGTGTACCAAAGTGACCAAAGCGACCCCTCTGAGGGATAATTATGGGAACCAGGTTGTAAACTTTTGTGTACCATGTTGTCCTATGAGTAAATTCTGTATAAAAGGAGCGATCCACAGAACCAATTTGAAGCAGTCTCCCCAAGTTGCACGTGTTGTACTTGTCGTGACTTCTGTGTTCCCTGCAGTAAATAAACCTTGAATCTTTGACGCCGAAGGAAGTGTCCCGTGTCTCTGTAGTTTGTGCGCCGAAACAGGTATCCCATGAAGGTTATAGGTGTTGTTCCCTGGCACCGCTGGTACTGTTAAAAAGTCCAGTCCTTCAACTCTTTGCTGAAGCTCTTCCATATCCTGGGAGATGGCTCCTAGTTTACAAGACATTTCCTGCAGAGAAGATTGAGTCTTACTACTATCCTCCCTCATCTGTTGGTAATGAATCTTGGCTTCTTGTTTTTGTTCATTTAATAGCTGTAAAATCGTTTGAAATGATGATGACACTTCCCCTTGAAGGGTCCAATCCACTGGCAAAAATAAAGAGTGGTCTGGCCCTTCTAAAGCAGATTCCTATGTTAGTCCCGCACTCAAAATCAACCCAAGACCTGCATCAGCTGAGCCTGTTGTATTTTCTGCAGTCTGTAAGGTGGTAGTGGTAGTGGAAGAGAGTATACTGGGATTTTCCACAGATGCTATTGGTATTGGTTCAAGGATTATCGCTGGTTGAGGAGCCAGTAAAGAAGGAGAAGAGACTAAAGCTTCCGTTATGGGACCCGGCAGATCGTGCACATCCACTGATACCAGTGTAGGAACTGTAGGAACTGTAGTAGCAGTAACAGGGGGAGGGGTGGGGGTGGGAGTAAGTTGTGCATTTTGGGTTACAATGGGTACATCAGCTACCGGCTTGATAGAACCCACAGAGCCTGTCAAATCTGTCACAACATTAGGACCATTTACGACCCCCGATGAAGCACCCGTCTCAGTAGGGCTATTTCCCGAGAGTCTCATGGCCATTGATTTAACGCCAGCTCTAGCTTGTACCCATTGTCTAATAGGGCTGTTCTCAGCTATCGCCTTCATAGTGGTGGTTTTAGGCTTACTTATGACCTTCTTAATCTTACTCTTAGTTTTGATTTTCCCCTTTTTAATACTGACAGTTTTATCTTTAGCTAAGGATAAGGTGTAATGTTGCTTAGATCAGAAAAGTCACAGTACTCCTCATCTGTCTCAGCACTGTCCGCATTTTCCAGACACTCAGCCCCTAAATTTTCCTTTATTTCTTTTACTCCTTCTGTTTCCATACTGAGCCCAACTTCAGCCAGCACCTCGTCTGCTATATTAGATAGAGATTGAGTAGATCCTGTAGATTGTTTATCATTCACACTAAGATTTTCCGCAGATTGTGTCTCTATTTGAATTGGAGAAATATTGATAGTTGCTGATGGAGGCGTAGACTGAGTGGTAGAGGCAAGAGAGCGAATATCTGCTCCAGATTGTAAGTTAACAGCAGTTTCAGCTAACGGGGTGAGGTTGTTTAATGTATTATTCACATTTGCAGCAGTAGTATTAGCATTGTGTACTTTAGCTCCCATAGCAGCATTTGTTCTCTGGCTCTTCTCAATATCTACAATGTTGGCAGACATCAATGAATTAGGTTCTGTTGGTAGCAACAAAATATCGGATGCTAAGTTAATCTTAGAAACTCCCACTCTCTCCCCCAATTTCTCTTGCCTACCCGTGATTTTCATCTCAGAAGCCGCCGTTTGAGACTCCAATATCTCTGTCACGCCGCCAATATTTCCGACAGGAGCTGGGTCCGTGGAGGTGGTCGTCGAAACCTGTTTAGCTGCCGTAGTCATCCGGGTGCTTCGTCCTTGAGGCTTCGGCGCCATCCCCGCGTAGTTCATTGCCGCTGCAGCCGTTGGTGAAGAGGAGCGCCGATAGCCCTTCAGAACAAACCAGCTAACCACAGACCAGCCCTTCGATGCACCAGAGGCTAGGCGCGGTAATCGAATGAAGCGGAGTAAACTTCGCACTTGGCTCTCAATCAGCCGAAATTGCAGCATCCGCCCAAGTTCAGAAGAAGCTTTCGCCGCCACTCAGCCTCCTCCGAAGCCACTCCGTTCCAAGCCGAGATCACGATGTGCTTTCTCTCCCACAAAGTCGGTTCGACTCAACAGTACCAGCTGCACGCTAGCAAAGTACTAGCAATCAGCCTTTACCTCCCGTTTCAGTAAATGAGCCGCCAAGCACGGTCCGACATAACCACAGCCCGGACCTCAGCAAGCGTTCCTCCGCACTGGCGGTGTCAATCCGCCATCTTGGATCTTATAAAGCGCAACTTAGCCCAAGGGCATCAAGGCGCTAATGCGAGTCATCCAACACACAGTCAGCCTTACAAGTATACCTCAGATAAAAGCCAGGTTTTTAGGGCCTTACGGAACAAAGAGAGATAGGGCTGCCCTGTTAGCTCAGGAGGGAGAGAATTCCACAATCTGGGCGCCACAGTGGAAAGCGTTCTATCAATCAATCAATCAATCAATCATTGCATTTCTAAAGCACGCTACATATCTGTGAGGGTCTCAAGGCGCAGGGGGGGGGCGCTACTGATCGAAGAGCCAGGTCTTGAGAAGTCTTCTGAAGGCCAGCAGGTCCTGAGTCTGTCGTATGCTGGTAGGGAGAGCGTTCCAGGTCTTGGCGGCGAGGTAGGAGAAGGATCTGCCGCCGGTGGTTCTTCGATACGGGGAACTGTGGCGAAGGCGAGGTTGGCTGAGCGGAGGCTTCGGGTGGGGATGTGGAAGCTGAGACGGTTGTTGAGGTATGTGGGTCCGGTGTTGTGCAGTGCTTTGTGTGCGTGGATGAGGAGTTTGAAGGTGATCCTCTTGTTGACAGGGAGCCAGTGTAGGCCTCTTAGGTGGGGTGTGATGTGGCTGCGTCGGGGGACGTTGAGGATCAGACGTGCCGAGGCGTTCTTGATTCGTTGTAGTCGTCTCAGGAGCTTGGTTGTTGTTCCTGAGTAGAGGGCGTTCCCGTAGTCAAGTCTGCTGGTGACAAGGGCCTGGGTGGCGGTTTTTCTCGTGTCGGGAGGGATCCACTTGAAGATCCTGCAGAGCATTTGGAGGGTGTTGAAGCAGGATGCAGAGACGGCTTTGACTTGCCTGGTCATGGAGAGGGTGGAGTCGAGCATGACCCCCAGGTTGCGTGCATGGTCTGTGGGTTCCGGGGCTGTGCCAAGCGATGTGGGCCACCAAGAGTCATCCCAGGCTGATGGGGTGAGTCTGAGTATGAGGACCTCCGTCTTGTCTGAATTCAGCTTCAGTCTGCTGTCCTTCATCCAGTCGGCTACGGCCTTCATTCCTCTGTGAAGGTTGGCTTTGGCGGTGTGGGGGTCTTCGGTGAGGGATATGATCAGCTGGGTGTCGTTGGCGTAGGAGATGATGTTGAGGGAGGATCCCTGTGGGACGCCGCAGATGATCTCGGTGGTTTTTGAGCGAAAGGGTGGGAGGCAGATGCTCTGAGTTCTGCCGGAGAGGAAGAATGTGGGCCAGGCCAGGGCCTTCTCTTGAATTCCGGCGTCATGGAGGCGTGCTGATATGGGTGCGGTGGCAGACTGTGTCAAAGGCTGCTGACAGGTCCAGGAGGATGAGGGCGGCTGTTTCTCCTTTGTCCATTAGGATCCTGATGTCGTCAGTGGTGGCGATGAGGGCGGTCTCGGTGCTGTGGTTGCTGTGAAATCCGGATTGGGAAGGGTCCAGGATGTTGTTGTGAGGTAGCGGTTAAGCTGTTTGTTGCCAATCTTCTTTGTCACTTTCGCCGGGAACGGGAGCAGGGAGATGGGCCGGAAGTTCTTGAGGTCCTTGGGGTCCGCCTTGGGTTTCTTCAGAAGGGCGTTGATCTCGGCGTGCTTCCAGCTTTCCGGGAAGGTTGCTGTCTCGAAGGAGCTGTTGATAGTTTTCCGGAGGTGGGGCGCGATGGTTGTGCTGGCTTTGTTGAAGATGTGGTGAGGGCAGGGGTCGGATGGGGATCCCGAGTGGATGGAGTTCATGGTTTTGATGGTGTCTGCGTCGCTTACATTGGACCAGGCGGTCAGGCGGCTGGTGCGGGTAGTGGTCGCGGGGGTGGTGGACTCGGTGGTGGGTGCGGGGGTCTCAGGGTTGAAGCTGTCGTGGATGTTGGTGATCTTGCGGTGAAAGAAGGTGGCCAGGGAGTCGCACAGGTCTTGTGATGGCGGTATGTCGTTGGTGCTGGAGCTGGGGATGGAGAGTTCTTTCACGATGCTGAAGAGCTCCTTGGAGTTGTGTGCGTTGTTGTCAAGGCGGTCCTTGAAGGCGGTCCTCTTGGTGGTCCTGATGAGTTGGTGGTGTTTGCGGGTAGCGCTCTTGTGGGCTGTGTTGCTATCTGGTGTTCGGTCGTGGAGCCATTTCTTCTCCAGCTTCCGACCGGTGCGCTTGGAGATCCGGAGGTGAACCAGGCGGCTTTCTTGTTGGTGTGGTTGGTTGCGGAGGTCTTGAGAGGGGCGAGGGTGTTGGCGCAGTCGTTGATCCACTGTTTGAGGTTGGTCGCGGTGGTGTCGGGGTCGGTGGGGTCGGCGGGTGGTCTCAGGGCGAGGGTGGTAGTCAGTTGGTCCTTGGTGACCTTGCCCCAGCAGTGGCATGGCAGCTGTTGGGTTCGGTGGTGTGTGGTGGGTTTCCTGAAGGTGAAATCGACGCATCTGTGATCGGTCCAGTGGGGTTCGGTGGTGTGGCTGAAGGAGACGTGGGGGCTTGTGGAGAAGATGGGATCCAGCGTGTGTCCAGCGGCGTGGGTGGGTGTCGTCACGAGCTGTTTGAGTTCGAGGTTGGCGAGGTTGTCTATCAGGGCGGTGGAGTTGGCGTTGTTGTTATTCTCGAGGTGGAAGTTCAGGTCCCCGAGGAGGATGTAGTCCATGGAAGCGACGGCGTGGGTGCTGACGAGGTCAGCGATGGTGTCGCTGAACTGTGGTCTTGGTCCGGGTGGTCTGTAAACGAGTGTTCCTCGGAGGGTCGTGTTGGGGTCGGCCCCATCTTGCCTTGGCAAACCTAGGGATCACAAGAAAGTTTTTACTAGAGGAACGAAGGGATCTACTGGGGTTATAAAGATGAACAAGAGACTTGATACCCTCCGGGCCAGTACCATAAAAGTCTGCATGGGACAAACATAGAATTTTAAAAGTGATTCTACAGTGTATCGGAAGCCAGTGTAAGTTCTCATGTGCTGCCGAGGCTGAGGCAAATCTAGGAACATTCAGAACCATCCTTGCAGCAGCATTCTGGACCATTTGAAGACGATGAATAAGACTCTTGTTAATGCCCAGATAAAGGGTGTTAGAACCTGAGATGCCAGGTCACCTAGGGTAGCCTGGCCTAGGGGTAAGACATGCAATTTCTAGAGGCACAGTGTGAAGGTTGCAGACCACCCAAGAGTAAATCCACGCAATAGCACACAAAAACAACACTACACCAAGTATAGGAAAATAAGTACTGCTTTATAAAAATAATATATACTCTATTCTCTTATGCTTTAGAATTTACAGTTCAGTACTTTATCATCAATCAGGTGAAATCACAATCCGCTAAAGTTTTGGGAGAGAAAACTACCATTCAATATAAGCAAAAGCAGATGTTATAAAAGTATTAGCATTCTTTTTAGCAGAGTCACTGGCATTAAGAATCCACATTAACAGTATCTTTCAATACATTTAAAAGTCATGTGCCCAGTAGTTCTATTTCCAGGAATATTAACTTATCTCAATGTTTAGTTATTAAGCAGCAAGCTTTATACTGAGCTTAAGCCTTCAGTTAGCCAACAGATTCCTTTATACTGCTCCCCAGCCTATATTCTCCAGGAAGGAAAAACGACCAGTGCCTTAATAACTGCACTGGAGATGTTAGCGCCTCTTCCCCCTGTAATTCTCCTCCTTACTTGTATGTGTTATGGCCGGAATCGTCTTGCACCAGGCTTAGTAGGGGACGGCAGACAAAGGGGGTCGGGGAACCAGGCAGGCGAGGCCCTCACTCGAGCCAGCTCCTCAGCGTGGCGCTCGAGTGAAGGAAAACCAGGGCTGATGTCACTTTGCTCCCCCAGCCCCTACCGGGCCTCTACACACTCTCTCCCTGCTCGGGCCAGCTCCTCAGCGTGGCACTCGAGCGGGAGGGAAAGGACGGATTTCCTGACAAACTAGTGAAGCCGGCGCGCCTCCTCTGTGCTGTCCGGCGGGGGCTCCTACTCCCGCTGTCATGCGCGGAAGGCGCTCGCTCTGATGTCTCCTCTCGCTGCGCCCGCTCCCAGAAGGGACGCGCTACTCACGGGCCTGCTCTCTCTTGGCGCCCCTCCTTCCGGGGATCAGTATCCGACGGGGCATGCGCGAAGGCGCCTTCACTTCCCTCAGCGCGAGGTCGCTGCTGGCAACTTCTCCACGGCGCGGTAGGCGCCCCCGGGGTCCCGTTCACGAAGGGAAGCCTCGCAAGGCTTCTCAGGCTCAGTGGAACCTACGGGGGCGCTGCCACACAGCGCGAACAGTGCCCCAGGGGTCCCGCTCTCAGTTGTAAGCAGTGTACAGGTTCCTCAGCTCTCTCTTTCGACCCAACAGATGGGGAGGCTTGCCACACGTCACAGGACCAGTTTGGGGGTAAGAAAATCTTGAATTAGTCCAATGGAAGACCTTCCTTTCCTCACTATGATGAGGAGGGGGGATAAAAATGGGGAGGCTCCTTCAGAATAAGTCCACAGAGCTTCTTCTCAGCACTAATCCCCTATCCCTCCTTACTGGACAGATTAGGGACACAGGGGAACTCTTAGTTCAGCTCCCAAGGCAGGGTTCTTCTCAGCTCCCAAGACTACTAGAGTTAACCCCTTCACCTATCTATCCAGGATCAGCAGGATGAGCTAACTTGGCTAGGACAACAGGACCTAGGAGGTGGGAAAGCCTTGATAGAGGGCTACTCTTGTAGAGGAAACCACCCTTCAGAATCCTACCCCTACTAGACCTCAACCTTCACTCTAGCTGCTCCTCACTGACAGACAAAATGGCTGTCCAGCATTCCGCCTTTTATAGGCTGCCCTTCAGTGGTCCAGAATGGACCAGAAGGTTCTGGAATGCCCTATGCTGGTCTATGGGTAAGTTCTGGACTTGGCAGTTAGGGCAGTTGGTAGCCACCATTTTGTGGCTCCAACTTTCCCTGTCAGAACAGGCCTCTGGGCCTGAGGTAAAAGATTATGAGGGGAAAAAGAACACCTATCCCCTTGACCAACACCTATAAAAAGTAGTAGACACAAAAATATTAAGGGTATGAGGGGCAAAAAGGGGACAAAATAAAGAATAATGAGGAGGGACTACGCAAAAAATCCAGACAGGTCTAACACGCGTCCCCCCCAGCTGAAAGTGGGGAGAACTACCCAACCCCTTGGGAGTCCTCTTCACTAAGGCGGAAATACCTGGAGAGACCGTCTGCATTGGCGTGGTCCACTCCAGGCCGGTGTTCCACCCGGAAGTCCATTCCCTGTAGGGAGATGGACCACCTCAACAGCTTGGGATTTTCCCCCTTCATTTGCATCAGCCAACGAAGGGGGCGGTGGTCAGTCTGAACCAGGAAGTGCGAGCCAAAGAGGTATGGCCGCAGCTTCTTCAGAGCCCACACCACCGCAAAAGCTTCCCTCTCAATTGCACTCCACTTCTGTTCCCGGGGAAGCAGTCTCCTGGATAAGAAGACTACAGGCTGATCCAGGCCCTCTTCATTTAGTTGCGATAACACTGCCCCAATGCCATGTTCGGATGCATCTGTTTGGACAATGAACTCCTTGGAGAAATCAGGAGCCTTCAGGACCGGTGCTTCACACATTGCCTGCTTCAACTTTTCAAAGGCTTGCTGACAAGCCTTTGTCCAAACTACCCGTCAAGGTTGTTTCCTGGAGGTGAGCTCTGTGAGGGGCGCTACAATAGTGCCATACCCCTTCACAAAGCGACGGTAGTAACCTGTGAGGCCCAGGAAAGCTCGGACCTCAGTCTGTGTCTTGGGGGGTTCCCAGGCCATGATTGCCTCAATCTTCGCCTGCAGGGGCTGCACTGACCCCCTACCCACCAAGTGTCCAAGGTACACAACCGACCCCTGCCCAATCTGGCATTTGCTGGCTTTGATGGTCAATCCAGCTTGTTTCAGGGCCTGGAGAACTGCTTGCAAATGTTGCAAATGGTCCTCCCAACTGCTACTGAAGACAGCAATGTCATCCAGGTAAGCAGCAGAGAAACTCTCCATTCCAGAGAGGACCTGGTTCACCAGTCGCTGAAATGTGGCAGGGGCGTTCTTGAGCCCAAAGGGCATCACACAGAACTGGAAGTGTCCCTCAGGCGTGGAGAAGGCTGACCTTTCCTTTGCTCCATCTGTCAAGGAGATCTGCCAGTACCCTGAAGTGAGGTCAAAGGTACTTAGGTATTGGGCAGCTCCTAGCCGGTCAATTAACTCATCCGCCCTAGGGATTGGATGAGCATCAGTCTTTGTAACTGAGTTCAGTCCTCGGTAATCCACACAGAACCTCAGTTCTGGTGTGGTGCCCGGTGGGGCGGCTTTTGGGACTAGCACCACCGGACTGGACCAAGGGCTGCTGGAAGGTTCTATCACTCCTAGCTCCAACATCTTGGCAACTTCGCCATGGATGCTAGCCTTCACCTTGTCCGACAGCCTGTAGGTCTTGGACTTCACTGGGGGGCTGTCTCCTGTGTCCACATCATGGGTACACAGGTGGGTTCTTCCCGGGACAAGGGAGAACAGCGAAGAGTACTGCCCCAATACCTGGCGGCAATCCTCTCGTTGCTCAGGAGTTAGGGATGGGGAGAGAATCACTCCCTCCACCGACCCATCCTTCTCTTGGCATGAAAAGAGATCTGGGAGAGGCTCGCTTTCTGCTTCCTCAGCACCATCAGTCACCAACATCAGGATGACCTCTGGCCTCTCATGGTGGGGTTTGAGGCGATTGGCATGCAGCACCCGTAGGGGCTGTCGCGGGGTCTTAAGATCCACCAAGTAAGTGGCCTTACCCTTCTTCTCCAACACCTCAAATGGGCCTGTCCAACGATCTTGAAGGGCACTTAGCTCTCCAGGTTCCATCACCCATACTTTCTGGCCAGGCTCCAACTCCACCGGGTGAGCATTTTGGTCGTACCATTCCTTCATGACTGCCTGACTGGCCTCCAAGTTGTCAGCAGCCTGCTTCCACAACTTGGCCATCTGGCTTCTGAAGGCCAGCATGTAGCTCACCACATCCTGGGGAGGTTTTCTGGGGGACTTCTCCCATCCATCCTTCACCAGGCTGAGAGGCCCACGCACAGGGTGCCCATACAACAATTCAAAAGGGCTGAAACCCACTCCCTTTTGCGGCACCTCTCTGTAAGAGAACAGCAAGCAAGGTAGGAGAACGTCCCACTTCCTCCGTAAGCTCTCCGGCAGACTTCTTATCATGCCCTTCAGGGTCTTATTAAACCTCTCAACCAGTCCATTGGACTGGGGGTGATAAGGAGTGGTGAACCGGTAAGTCACTCCACACTCCTTCCACATTGTCCGCATGTAAGCTGACAGGAAGTTGGTCCCCCTGTCAGACACAACCTCCTTGGGAAATCCTACCCGGGTAAAGATTCCCATCAGGGCCCTAGCCACCACAGGTGCAGTAACAGTCCTCAGAGGGATGGCCTCTGGGTACCGTGTGGCATGATCCACCAGAACCAGGATGAACCTGTGACCAGCTGTTGTTGGTGGATCCAATGGCCCTACAATGTCGATGCCCACCCTTTCAAAGGGGGTGCTAACGACAGGAAGTGGTTCCAAGGGAGCCTTTAGCTTCACCCCTGTTTTCCCACTAGCCTGGCAGGATACACATGTCCTACAGTATGTGTTGGATGCCACTTTCATCTGAGGCCAGTAGAAGTGGAGGACAAGCCGTGCAAAGGTCTTGTCCTGGCCTAAGTGTCCTGCCAGTGGTATCGCATGAGCCAATTCCAGCAGAAAGGCTCGGTATTGCTGCGGGACCACCAAGGCCCTTGATGAGCCAGGTAGAGGTACCTTAGGTTCACTGTAGAGGAGGCCATCCTCCCAGTAAATATGGTGGTGTCCCGTAGCATCACCTGCTGCCTGGGCTTCAGCCTGACGCCTCAGTCCCTCAAGGGTAGGGCACTCCCTCTGCCCCTTACAGAATTCTTCTCTGGTAGGACCTCCCTCCACATGCCATTCAGCAGGGATGGGTAAATCCTCCAAAGAGTCTACTCCCCCCTCCATGGACTCCTGGCCTACCACCGCAGGTGGCCGATCTGTCACATGGGGCGTGGAAGCCGAAGCAGGCTGTCCCTGTCTCCGATTCTGTCCCTTTTTGGCAGCGGGTTGGGCCATTGTTCCAGGCTCCAACCCAGGCGAACTCCCTCTCCGGGCAGTCGCAGACCGTGTGCTTACACAGGCCCAGTCAGGTGTACCCAGCATCGCAGAATGCGTCCGGTATTCCACCTCTCTCCAAGTGTTGTGCTCCATGTCATTCCCCAACAGACAATCAACTGGCACGGCAGGGCTTACGGCAACTCGAAGTGAACCTGCAACCCCTTCCCACTCAAAGGGAACCTCAGCCACTGGATAGTGGCCCATTCTGCCGTCAGCCATCGCGGCGGGGTGGAGTACATTAGGAACAACCTGCTCTGGAGACACCAGTTGACTTCTCACCATAGTCATACTGGCTCCTGTATCTCTCAGAGCCTCCCCTCTTTGGCCATTGATGGTAACCCATTGCCCATACTTTGTAGTATTTGGGGGCACCTGTATCTTTGGAACCATCTCCCGCTCTCCCAGGGACACTAAGGTGACACCCGCCCACTCACCCCCCTTATCTAAGGGCAACTCCTCCCCGAGCGCTACACTAGCTACTCCCGGTGACTTTCCTCCGGTGGGAGGGGGTGGTCTCTTTGGGCATCTGACATCTCCCTTATAATGTCCAACACCACCACATTCAAAACAGTGGAGAACCCTTGGCTGCTGGCT
Source organism: Lissotriton helveticus (assembly GCF_964261635.1). Classification (NCBI taxonomy): domain Eukaryota; kingdom Metazoa; phylum Chordata; class Amphibia; order Caudata; family Salamandridae; genus Lissotriton; species Lissotriton helveticus. The sequence continues at coordinate 97,182,544 of NC_136063.1, forward strand.
TTGGCCAGGATTAGGGTTTCTGGGCGGGTTTGCCCTAGGGGTGAAACCTGCTCCCTTACCTTGGAAATTATTTTGGGGACCTTTGGAGAACTCCTTCTTTTTATCTCCCCCCTCCTTCTTCTGGGGGGCGCCCTGTCCGGCTTTTTGAGAATCCCCTCCAGTCCCCTTTGAGGACACCCGGGTACTTGCCCAAGTGTCCGCCTCCTCTGCAAGCTTCCGGGGATCGGTCAGCTTGCTGTCCACCAGGTGTTGGCGCAACTCGGGAAAACATTTCTCGAGGAGGTGTTCTTTCAAAAATAGATTGTACAGCCCCTCATAATCTTTCACCTCGCTGCCCTTGACCCAACCCTCCAAAGCTTTCTTGGCGTAGTCTAAAAAGTCTACCCAATTCTGGGTACTCAGTTTGTGACTTCCCCTGAATTTCTGTCTGTACCTTTCAGGGGTAAGTCCAAACTTCTTCACCAGTGCCACCTTCATTGTAGGGTAGTGGGTTTGCTCATCCTGCTCCAGAGCCAACAAGGTGTCTCTGCCAGCAGGGGGCATGTATTTATACAGCCCACCTCCCCAGTGAGTTTCTAAGATCCCGTGAGCCCTTAGAGAAACTTCGTAGGCGGCCAGCCATTTGGCAATGTCATCACCTGGGGTGTAACTAGCGATGACATCTTTGGGTAAATAGGGTCTGGATTCCCTGGTGTTCACTTTATTTTCGCTGCCACCATTATCAGGATTGGGAGACCTTCTTAGTACGGCTTGTAGGTCCATCTCCTTGATGGTTCGCTCATGAGCTAACCTCCTTTCCTCCCTTTCCATATCCATCCTAGCTAATTCCAACTTCATTCTCCTCTCCTCCCTCCTATCTTCTAGCTCGGCTTCAGTTAAACCCCTGTCTGAGACGCTGCTGCTTGCCCTTGAAGGTATCCTGGGACCTGTCAGCAGATTCCCACTTCCCACTTGGTTCAACAATGCAGCCTCAGGGACAGTGTCCCCGTCACCCTCTTCAGTTTCTGGTTCCTCCCTTAAATGAGCTTCCACCCATGCCCTTATGCTTGTCAGCAACTCTCCTTTCTTGGCACCTTTATTAAAAAAAACCCCTTGTTGCTGACACCAATCTCTGAGTTGGGCCACAGTATTGGCTTCTAGCTCTTTAAAATTCAATTCCATCTTTGCTATGGAATAAAATCACTCACAGGAGAAAACCAAGAAGTGACCTGGGGTTAACCTCCACCCACCACCAGAAATAAATTTAGAAAAAACAAAATTCAAATTAGGAGGGCCGCAAGGAGAAAACTCCTGGTGTAGGTCAGTGTATTGCGTTGAATTACTAATGAGTAGCTGCAACCAAGTCAGTATCCCACCGCTAGGCACCAAATGTTAGAACCTGAGATGCCAGGTCACCTAGGGTAGCCTGGCCTAGGGGTAAGACATGCAATTTCTAGAGGCACAGTGTGAAGGTTGCAGACCACCCAAGAGTAAATCCACGCAATAGCACACAAAAACAACACTACACCAAGTATAGGAAAATAAGTACTGCTTTATAAAAATAATATATACTCTATTCTCTTATGCTTTAGAATTTACAGTTCAGTACTTTATCATCAATCAGGTGAAATCACAATCCGCTAAAGTTTTGGGAGAGAAAACTACCATTCAATATAAGCAAAAGCAGATGTTATAAAAGTATTAGCATTCTTTTTAGCAGAGTCACTGGCATTAAGAATCCACATTAACAGTATCTTTCAATACATTTAAAAGTCATGTGCCCAGTAGTTCTATTTCCAGGAATATTAACGTATCTCAATATTTAGTTATTAAGCAGCAAGCTTTATACTGAGCTTAAGCCTTCAGTTAGCCAACAGATTCCTTTATACTGCTCCCCAGCCTATATTCTCCAGGAAGGAAAAACGACCAGTGCCTTAATAACTGCACTGGAGATGTTAGCGCCGCTTCCCCCTGTAATTCTCCTCCTTACTTGTATGTGTTATGGCCGGAATCGTCTTGCACCAGGCTTAGTAGGGGACGGCAGACAAAGGGGGTCGGGGAACCAGGCAGGCGAGGCCCTCACTCGAGCCAGCTCCTCAGCGTGGCGCTCGAGTGAAGGAAAACCAGGGCTGATGTCACTTTGCTCCCCCAGCCCCTACCGGGCCTCTACACACTCTCTCCCTGCTCGGGCCAGCTCCTCAGCGTGGCACTCGAGCGGGAGGGAAAGGACGGATTTCCTGACAAACTGGCAACTTCTCCACAGCGCGGTAGGCGCCCCCGGGGTCCCGTTCACGAAGGGAAGCCTCGCAAGGCTTCTCAGGCTCAGTGGAACCTGCGGGGGCGCTGCCACACAGCGCGAACAGTGCCCCAGGGGTCCCGCTCTCAGTTGTAAGCAGTGTACAGGTTCCTCAGCTCTCTCTTTCGACCCAACAGATGGGGAGGCTTGCCACACGTCACAGGACCAGTTTGGGGGTAAGAAAATCTTGAATTAGTCCAATGGAAGACCTTCCTTTCCTCACTATGATGAGGAGGGGGGATAAAAATGGGGAGGCTCCTTCAGAATAAGTCCACAGAGCTCTTCCTCAGCACTAATCCCCTATCCCTCCTTACTGGACAGATTAGGGACACAGGGGAACTCTTAGTTCAGCTCCCAAGGCAGGGTTCTTCTCAGCTCCCAAGACTACTAGAGTTAACCCCTTCACCTATCTATCCAGGATCAGCAGGATGAGCTAACTTGGCTAGGACAACAGGACCTAGGAGGTGGGAAAGCCTTGATAGAGGGCTACTCTTGTAGAGGAAACCACCCTTCAGAATCCTACCCCTACTAGACCTCAACCTTCACTCTAGCTGCTCCTCACTGACAGACAAAATGGCTGTCCAGCATTCCGCCTTTTATAGGCTGCCCTTCAGTGGTCCAGAATGGACCAGAAGGTTCTGGAATGCCCTATGCTGGTCTATGGGTAAGTTCTGGACTTGGCAGTTAGGGCAGTTGGTAGCCACCATTTTGTGGCTCCAACTTTCCCTGTCAGAACAGGCCTCTGGGCCTGAGGTAAAAGATTATGAGGGGAAAAAGAACACCTATCCCCTTGACCAACACCTATAAAAAGTAGTAGACACAAAAATATTAAGGGTATGAGGGGCAAAAAGGGGACAAAATAAAGAATAATGAGGAGGGACTACGCAAAAAATCCAGACAGGTCTAACAAAGGGCATTACAATAGTCCAGTCTGGAGGAGACTAAAGCTAGCATAGCCTGTTTGCGGGCATCTGTGAGAAGAAAGTGGGAAATCTTTCTAAGGGTTCTAATGATCCCACAGCAGGTGGAAACGGTCCTATTAACCTGACGGTCAAAGGAAAGGGCAGTGTCCATTAGCACCCCTAGGTTCTTGCCATACTGGCCTGGACGGGGGCATTCCCCAAGTGAGGGCGGCCACCAGTCCCTCGACCAGATTTCCTGATTGCCCCCAAAGATTAATACCTCTGTTTTCTCCCCGTTCAATTTTAGGAAGTTCTGAACCATCCACTGAGAAACAGCCTCCATGCAGTTCCTGAAATTCTGGGCAGAGTCCTTTACTGAATGAGTAAGAGAAACCATTATTTGGGTGTCGTCTGTATAGGACAACACCTCCAACCCAAATGATCTCACCACCCTAGCAAGGGGGGCTACATAGATGTTAAAGAGTGTAGGGCTCAAAGAAGAGCCCTGAGGGACCCCACAATGCACAGGTTTAGGGCCGGAAAGACTCTGACCCAGTTTCACTCTCTGTTCCCTTTCATTAAGAAAAGAGGCAAGAAGACTCAGAACAGGGCCCCCGACACCTATCTCCCTAAGACGAGACACCAGTATAGCTGGAGACAGAGTGTCGAAGGCCGCTGTAAGGTCCAGCAGGACCAAAAGAGTGGTGTGGCCCTTGTCAACCTGAGAGTGGATATTGTTAACAACTGCAGTGAGAGCGGTTTCAGTACTGTGATGTCTCCTGAAACCATGTTGGGAACTATCCAAAAGGCCAAAGTCCCTGAGATAGGTGCTAAGATGGAGATTACGATAGGACTCCAACATCTTTGCGGGAGCGGGAAGTAGGGAGATGGGGCGAAAATGTTTCAGGACACCTGGGTCCAGAGCAGGTTTCTTCAGGAGAGGTTTTACAACCGCCGTCTTCCATAGGGAGGGAAAAACTCCCTCTAAGATGGCACGATTCATAACCTTCATAAGAGGTTGAATAGCCACTTCCCGACAGGCTTTCAATACCTTAAGCGGGCAAGAGTCTAAGGGGGAGCCCGACTTAGTATTGTCTAGAAGCTGCGCCATGATCTCAGGAGACAAAGGTGGAAAAGAAAGAAGACTCGGGAGCTGCTCTCCGAGTAAACACCCGACCCCAGAGGAGGCCGGAAGATTGGAAGGTCCCATACAGGAATTTAGAGATTCAAGCATGACATAAATATCCAAGATCTTAGTATGAAAAAAGGCAGATATATTATTGCACAGATCCTGAGATTCCACTATTGAATCGACTGCCTGAGGAGAAGTTAGAGAATCTATGACCTTAAAGAGATCTCTAGTATAGTTAAGGGAGGGGGTGACTTTAGAGAACTAGGCTCTTTTTTCCTCCATGATAGCTAGTTTATACTCCTTTAGGCATAGTTTGTGTTGTTCTCTCTGCAAAGGATCAAGATGGACTCGCCAAAGCCGTTCCTGCTTTCGACAGCCTTGTCTCAGCTGTCTGAGTCTATCTGAATACCAAGGGGCCGAGGGGCTCTTCCTCGCTGAATAGTGCTGTTTGAGAGGGGCCAGGATATCCATGGCTCCTGAAAGAGAATGCGAGAGCTCCAGAGCAGCTGAATTAACATCCAGCGAATCGGCAGACTCCAGCTTATTCAGAAAGGGGAAGAGTACCTCATTATTGAGAGATTTAAAATTCCTTCTAAGTTCCTGCTTCTTAGAGTCTGGCAAGGGGAGTACTGCTTCCTGAAAAGACAGGTCTAGCGGTACAGCAAAGTGGTCCGACCAAGCTAAGGGGACCGGAGGTCCCACCCTCAACCTAGGGTCATTTGAAAAGACCCCATCGAGGGTGTGTCCTGCCAGATGGGTAGGGCCTACCACCAAGTGGGCCAGTCTACTGCAGTCCAAAGTTTCCAGAAGAGCTTGAGTGTCTCTACATCCCGTATTTTCCAAATGGAAATTAAAATCCCCAAGGAGAGTAATATTAGGCCTCTTGATAAAAGGCTCTAGCAGTTTAATAATGTCCTGACTAAAGGAGGATCTGGGGCCAGGTTGCCTATACAACAGGAGGCCAGAAAAAGAATCAGAGGGACGAGAATTAATAGAAAAGTAAAAGGCCTGGAAACGGTCAGAGGGAATAGAAAGAGACTGGGTGCGGCAGATAAGAGAATCCTTATACAAGATTCCCAATCCTCCTCCTCGGCGACCTATTCTGTACATCCTGGACAGCGAGTAGCCGGTAGAAATAGCATCAACCAGGTCGGGTCCCGAGGTGTCCGTGGCCCAGGTTTCTGTAATAAACACCCAAGACGGATTCCTAGCTGACACAAAGACTCTAAAAGAAATATAATTTTTTACTAGCGATCTAGCATTAGGGTTTAAACACAGTAAGATCAGACAGGGGCTTCTTTACAGATCCCTTTTTAAAAACACAACTTTGGCATCCACCTGCCATACTAACTAAAAATGCCTCAATGTCATAGGTATGATGGCAAGGCTTAGTTATGGGCCTGAAAGTTCTAACAAGAGCTTTCTACCATAGCAATGCCTTACTTGGGTATAAGCGGCCGGTAGGGCAGCCTCCCTGGCCCCTGGCGCGGTCGAGGCGCGGACGGGAGCAGATGGGCTTGCCTTTGGCGCGCCGCCGGCGCACCCGCTGCGCGCGTCCGCTACATGCGAAGCATGCCATCTGCATTAAATAGGGAAAGCGCAGAGACACTAACCCAGCTTGTGACCCTGGCCCCCATTCAGGAGATAGCCTGAAATCTGTGCCGGCGCCCTCCACAACAAAAGGGAAGACCCGTGGTGGAACGGGGCGCTGGCAGAGGAAGCAACCGGAAGCACAGGTTAAGGTAGGTAAGCAAAAGACAAACTAGAAAGGTTCAAAATGAATTATGTTAAAACAGAGCGTGATTTCAGATTGCAGAACAGACAGCAAGTAAATACATCAATGACTGCTACGCGCGGAGCATGCCATCTGCATTAAATAGGGAAAGCGCAGAGACGCTAACCCAGCTCGTGACCCTGGCCCCCCAATCAGGAGATAGCCTGAAATCTGTGCCGGCGCCCTCCACAACAAACGGGAAGACCCGTGGTGGAACGGGGCGCTGGCAGAGGAAGCAACCGGAAGCACAGGTTAAGGTAGGTAAGCAAAAGACAAACTAGAAAGGTTAAACATTAATTATGTTAAAACAGAGCGTCAAGAAATATCTATGTCAACTCCTAGACAGGGGCGGCAGGGCTGTGCTGTTCCTATTAGATCTAAGCGTGACCTTTGACACTGTACCTCATGACATTCTCCACAAAAGACTGGCTCAACTAGACATTTGAAATATGGTGCTTGCCTGTTTAAAATCCTTGTTGATGGACTGTGTAGGAGAGTAGGGTCTGCAATCCTATGATCACCCAGATTTTTGCTTTTTGCCACACTGGTTTACGACTTTCCCTGGCTGCGGGCCTGCTAATCAGACCCACAGCCTAGCTGTTCTCTCTACTCCAAATTGTACCCAGGTACTGAATTGGCACTGGGCCCTCTCCAAGTCCCTGTACCCAGGGCTGAGGTGTACCCAGAAGTCTCCCAGGGGCTGCAGCATGTATTATGCCACCCCTGGGTTGACTAACTAAATCAGACACAACTGGCTGCTTGACAGCTGGGGCAAGGTGGTGTAATCACCCTTTGCTTTAGATATAGTATTCCTATATCTAAACCTACAATGGACACCTATATTCCTATCAGTCACTCCTATGGCAGGCCTTAACAATCCTGAAGGCAGAGTGCATGGGATAAGGTGAAATGGTGCTCTGGCATGAGCTGAGCCCGTTTGCAGCTTGCGGAACCAAGTCCTAATAGCTGTTCCATGATAACGCATACCATATACTCTTAAGTGCATTATAATCCTCGCGGTTATATGCCAACTCTGGTATCGCTTTATCAAAACATGTCGAGTAAGGTGTCATATGAATTGGAATACTAACCCCTCGCCAATTCTGGCGACGGGGTTAGCATTCCACCCTTCTAGAGGGACACGACATGTTGGTAACCTGTAACCCCGGTTAAAGTCAGACATAGCCTCAGCTCCACAAGATGGATGCTGCCACCGAGACACAAGTCTGCCCTCCTGCTGCTGGGAGTCCTCCCAGCCCAGGAGGCAAGGACAAAGGGTTTCCTGCCAGGGGCGGTGCCAGCACCGTCCCAGACAGGATTTTGTGTATTCTAGGTAGGCAGGGCTTTAGAGGAAGGTGACTACAAGTGGCACCCCGGTGCTCACTGTGCATAGGCCGGCTTGAACCAGTTCCAGGGGCACTCCAGCCCATGATCTGGGGAAAGCCCGCCAAAGGAGAGGGGTGTAACCACCCCCCTCCTAGTCCCACCCATATGGCAGGACTTAGTCGCGTGCCAGCCCCCTTTTGCAGGATAAAGGTAGGAACTGGCCCCCTTCCAAATTAGATCATCTTTGAATCCTGAACCGACTTTCCACGAAAGGATCTCAAGACTCTTCTCAAGATTTCTCCCTTGTGACTAAGGAGTAGTCACCCTGCAGCAGCAGGCACCAACCAAGCATCGCGGTCTGCTTTAAGTCTCTCCTCCGGATCAAGACTGCCCAGCACGACGAGAACCGGCTTCCCTGGCACCTCTGACCTCAACCTGCATCATCAGCCCAGCTGTGATCCGTGGGTGTGACGAGACCTCGAGGGACCGGCCATCTTTAAAGACTGCACGACGCTTGTCCAGCACGACCACCGAGTGACCCTCGACTGAGTGCTTTGGGGTAAGAGAAGCCCCGACCCTGAGCAGCTCCAGCACCGAAGTTCAGCCCCCCTGCATCCACGAGATCTGCGTGGGGCCCTTCTGCTCTTTGCTGCTCACCGCGTTGTCCAGGTCACTTGGCCGTTGGCTAGTGGCCCTCTTACGACGCTTCACGACGACAAACACCGCTGGTCTGGTTGCTCCAGACTAGCCCTTGCTCCCCTCCAAAAGAGGAGCACCCTGGACCCTCCTGGTCCACTCCAGACTCCATTTTAAGTCCACCGCGTGGGCTTGCATTTGCCAAGACTTGTTGCCCCAATCCTGGGTCCAGCGACGTCGACAGCAGAGACCTTCGTGGGACAGCTCGCACCTCCATCCTGGTCACCGACAACGCCTCCTGGTCCGAGAGACTGCAGAGCCCAGCAGCGCCCACTCACCTGGTCGAGGTGACTTCGTCCGGTGCCACTCTGGTGCCCACCTAAATCACTGGCTAGTGATTCAGAACTTGGTCCCCTCTGCTTACAGGTCTTCTTCTTCCCTGATCCAGGCTTGGATCACCACGAACTTCTTCACTGGCCGCCTGCCAGCAACTTCTTTCTTCAGGCTCCTGGTTCTTCAACGAGGGTTTCCGACGCAACTTGAACCCTATGCAGCCGCAGCCCCTGGGCTAGGTAAACTGAGTACTCCGGTGCTCCAGCATAGTCCAACACCCTAAGTGTTCGGATCCACTCTTGTTTTCGACCCACCTAGTCGGGTTCGCCCGAGAACAGTAACTTTGTGATTGCTAGTATCCATAGACTTGTTCCCGCATTACGCGTGAGAGTTCCCACTCTGCACACGACGTCCCTAGGCCTCCTGCTTCTAATCTAAGGGTTCAGCATTGTAGGCCTAGCGTTTCTACAGTCTAGAAAAGTATTACTTACCTGCTAGTAATTTCGCATTCCACTTCTTGTGTATATGGTTTTTCGTGCCCCTCGGACATTTGTGTAAATTGTGCGACTTTCAGTAATTCTTTAAGAGTTTTGTTGTGTGCTTAGCTCCCTGTCTCATAAAGAGCCAGGGTAGTCCTGTTATAAATACATATACTTTATTTTTGATAACAACTTGTGTGGTGTCCTTTCACTTGGTGTTCAAGGGGTAATGTGATGGTAAAACAGCTGGCTTAACACGCCCTCTAGAGTTTAGCCTAAAGACTGCACGTGTCCATGCTACTAGGATAGCTGGTCTATCAGGTTGACTTACAACCAAACATCAATAAGGGTTGTTTGGACTGATACAAAGTGTTCACTAGAATAGTGAACATTATATATCAGGCCAACTTCTCACATTGGTGGCAGCGGTGGGATTTGAGCTTGCTGTTGTTTTACCACACGTATCCTAAGAATATCATTTGAAAGATCACATAAGTACTAAGGTACATATAACTTAGCTTATAATACTCTGAGTTCTACTGAACCAGCTGTTGTAGCTCCTAGGGCCTAGCACACCCTAAACTACAACTCTAGCAAGGGATCAGTAGGTAAACATATAGTGTAGGTAAGTGCACCACTTACACCTCACTAGAAAAGCATGTCTACCCAGGGAGAGTCCTCAGAGACTCCCCTTGTGGCTGTTGACCCTCCACAGGTCATCTCAAGATATGCAGCTCTCAATTTCCAGGAGTTGAGACACTTGTGTACCTCCAGGAAATTGAAACAGGGGTCTAACCCCACCACTTCCTTTCTGTTAGGTCTCTTAGAGACTTATGATGCTAAGAAAGCATCTCAGGGAGATGGGAATATGCCAGCCTTAGAGGGACACCTTGGTGATCCAGACCTCCTTGACACTGAAAATGCAGTTGAGGAGGAGGATCTTGAGGAACTCTCTGGGGATGAGGCAGACAAGGGTCCTGAGTTAGTCAGCAGACTCACTAGGGCCAACTTAGACCTACTTGGGCAAGGATCTGGGGGGACCCCAGTACTGACCCTAATTAGGCCTAACCTTGGAGTTAGGAGAAATAGATCTCCTTCTAGGGACTCCAATAGATCTCTGCACTCTAATGCCTCTTCCCAGAGGAGAAGGAACTCTCACCAGAGGAGATTGACTTCCCCTCAGAGAAGAGAGCATGAAGCCCCAGAATGAGACAGGCTACTCTGAGGATTGAAAGGGAAGAACTTGCCCTGGCCAAAGAAAAGCTTGCCTTTGCTAGAGAGCAGCAGATGAGTGGGATAGTTCCCACTGGTGGCAGCAATCTCCCAAGAGAAAAAGAGAAGGGTTTAGATACTAAACACCTGACAAAGATAGTGCCCCCCTTTAAACAAGGGGATGACATCCAGAAATGGATGGCTGCTTTGGAGAGGGCCTGCACTGTGCAGTGCATTCCCCAGAGTCAGTGGGCAGCTATACTGTGGCTCTCCTTTGATGGCAAAGGTAGAGATAAGCTCCTCACTACAAGAGTGGAGGATGCTAACAATTACCAGGTCCTGAAAAATACACTGGTTGATGGGTTTGGTTTAACAACTGAGCAGTACAGGTTGCTGTTCAGAGACACCCAAAAAACTCAGTCTCAGGACTGGTCTGACTTTGTGGATTGTGCCACTAAGGCTTTGGAGGGCTGGTTGCTGGGTAGCAAGGTTACTGATTACACAGGATTGTATAATCTTATGATGAGAGAACAGATTTTAAATAACTGTCAGAACCAGTTGTTGCACCAGCACCTTGTTGATTCAGATCTGACCTCTCCCCAAGAATTGGGAAAGAAGGCAGACAAATGGGCCAGAACAAGGATCAAGCAGAACCAGAACCAGAACCAGGGTGGTCAGAAGAAAGCAGACCAGAAGGGTAATACCAAGAGTGAACAAAATGACCAGAAGTCTTCAACAGGTCCCCAACAAACCAAAGAGGGTGGGGGTCAGGCTTCACAGCAGAAAAAGAAGACTCAAGAAGGCCAGTCAAAAAGGTGGTGCCAGTACTGTAAAAGTAAGTCTCACTGGTTTAGTGAGTGCACCAAAAGAGGAGGGCAAACTCCTACCACTACAGCCCCTAAGGCAACTGCACCCCCTAGTACAGTCAGTAGTAGTAGTGCACCTCCCAAGGCATTAGTTGGGTTAACCTTGGGAACTGAGGAGTCTGACAACTTAGTTGGCACACTCACTCAGGCTGTCCTTGTCTGTACAGGGGATATGGATATGTCCCCTGATGTAAGTCCCAATACTTTGGGCAAATACAGGCAGACACCTTTGATAAATGGCAAAATGGCTCAGGCCTATAGGGACACTTGTGCCAGTGTCACAATGGTGACACCTAACTTTGGGGACCCTGGACAGATCATGCCAGGTACAGATTTCCGGGTGACCAATGCCAGCAACGTCACTACCAGTCATAGTATGGCGATTGTTGCTTTCTCCTGGGGAGGGGTAAGTGGCCAAAAGAAAGTTGTGGTTAGTTCAGACCTCCCAGTGGATTGTTTGGTGGGCAATGATTTGGAGTCATCACTATGGTCAGAAGTGGAGCAGAGGACTCACATGGAAATGTTAGGCTTGCCAGCACATGTGCTTGCTGTGACTAGGTCACAGGCCAGAAGATGCCCCACTGAACAGGTGCTGGATCCTGGAACCATGGACCAGACACCTTCCAAGAAGAAGAGCAGTAGGGTTAAGGCATTGCCTTCCCCCTTGCCCCAGGTTGAGGATCAAGTCTCTGAGGAGGCTGATCTGAGAGAGCTGAGGGAAACTGAGCCTAAAGAGCTTGAACTTGATCAAGTTGAGTTTCTGGGCTCAGGGGGACCCTCCAGAGAAGACCTGGGGAAGGCACAGTTAGACTGCCCTTCCCTTGAACCCCTCAGACAGCAGGCTGCTGAGGCTGCAGGGAATGCCACAGGTGCCCACAGGGTATACTGGGAAGATGGACTCCTGTACTCTGAGTCAAGAGACCCCAAGCCTGGTGCAACCAGGAGGCTGGTCATCCCCTTGTCTCAGAGGGGTTTCCTTCTCACCTTGGCCCATGAGATTCCCCTTGCAGGTCACTTAGGCCAGACAAAGACTTGGGACAGACTTGTCTCACACTTTCACTGGCCTCACATGAATGAGAATACCAAGGAGTTTTGTCGCTCCTGTGTCACTTGCCAAGCCAGTGGTAAGTCAGGTGGCACAACAAAGGCCCCCCTCATACCACTACCTGTGGTGGGGGTTCCCTTTGAAAGAGTGGGGATTGACATTGTTGGTCCAATGGAACCCCAGACAGCATCAGGGCACAAGTTTATACTGGTGGTGGTGGACCATGCCACCAGGTATCCTGAAGCTATTCCACTTAGGACCACTACAGCACCTGTAGTGGCAAGGGCCCCAGTTGGAGTGTTCTCCAGAGTGGGCTTCGCTAAGGAGGTTGTTTCTGACAGAGGTGCAAACTTCATGTCAGGATATCTGACTGCAATGTGGAAGGAATGTGGTGTCAACTACAAGTTCACCACACCCTATCATCCACAATGCAATGGGCTTGTTGAAAGATTCAACAGGACCCTCAAAGGGATGATTCATGGTCTACCTGAAAAGCTCAGGCGTAGATGGGATGTCCTGATACCCTGCCTCTTGTTTGCTTACAGAGAGGTCCCACAGAAGGGGGTTGGCTACAGCCCTTTTGAACTTCTGTATGGGCATCCTGTAAGAGGACCCCTGTGTTTGGTGAAGGAAGGATGGGAGAGACCTCTCAAAAAGCCTGCAACCAACATAGTGGACTATGTACTTGGTCTCCGCTCCAGGATGGCTGAATACATGGAGAAGGCATCTAAAAACCTTGAGGCCAGCCAAGAACTCCAAAAAGCTTGGCATGACCAAAAGGCTGTCCTGACTGTGTACCAGCCTGGACAGAAGGTGTGGGTGCTGGAGCCAGTGGCCCCAGCAGCACTCAAAGACAAATGGTCTGGGCCCCACACCATCATTGAGCAAAAGGGAGAGGTCACCTACCTGGTGGACCTTGGAACTCCCAGGAGCCCCCTCAGGGTGCTCCATGTGAACAGGCTCAAGGCATATGTCGACAGGAAGGACATGAGCTTGCTCATGGCAACAGATGAGGGACAGGAGGAAGAGAGTGACCCTCTCCCAGACCTGCTCACTCAGAATCCTGATGATGGATCAGTAGATGGTGTTGTCTTTTGTGGCAGCCTCTCTGAACATCAGCAACAGGATTGTAGACAAGTTCTGCAATCCTTTAGACATATGTTCTCTCTGACACCCAGTCAAACTGATTGGTGTACCCATGAAGTTGACACTGGAGAGAGTCTGCCTGTCAAGAGTAAAATCTACAGACAGCCTGATCATGTCAGAGACTGCATCAAGACAGAAGTGCAGAAAATGTTGGAGCTGGGAGTCATTGAGCCCTCAGATAGCCCTTGGGCTAGCCCAGTAGTTCTAGTGCCAAAGCCTCACACCCAGGGTGGTAAGAAAGAGATGAGGTTTTGTGTAGACTACAGAGGACTCAATGCAGTCACTAAGACTGATGCCCACCCAATACCAAGAGCAGATGAGCTTATAGATAGATTGGCTTCTGCCAACTACTTAAGTACATTTGACCTGACAGCTGGGTATTGGCAAATCAGGTTAGCTGAGGAGGCCAAGCCCAAGACAGCATTTTCTACCCCTGGGGGGCATTATCAATTTGTGGTAATGCCCTTTGGTTTGAAAAATGCACCTGCCACCTTCCAAAGGCTGGTGAATCAAGTTCTCACTGGGTTGGATGACTTCTGTGCAGCATATCTTGATGATATAGCTGTCTTTAGTTCCGCCTGGGAGGATCACCTGGTCCACCTGAGGAAAGTGTTAGAGGCACTGCAAAAGGCAGGTCTCACTATCAAGGCCACTAAGTGCCAGATAGGGCAGACACAGGTTGTATACCTGGGCCACCTTGTAGGTGGAGGCCAGGTTCAACCCTTGGAGAGCAAGATACAGGCCATCAAGGACTGGGCTCCTCCAACCACCCAGACTCAGGTTCGAGCTTTCTTGGGCCTGACTGGGTACTATAGGAAATTTGTCAAGAATTATGGGTCCATTGTGACTCCACTTAATGACCTGACAAGTAAAAAGATGCCAAAGAAAGTTCAGTGGACAGCAAGCTGTCAGAAAGCATTCAATGACCTAAAGCAGGCCATGTGCACAGCACCTATCCTAAAGAGTCCAGATTACTCCAAGACCTTCATTGTCCAAACAGATGCTTCTGAGTTGGGTGTGGGAGCTGTTCTATCTCAGCTGAAATTTGATGGTAACGACCAGCCCATTGCTTTTATTAGCAGAAGGCTGACCCCCAGAGAGAAAAATTGGTCAGCTATTGAGAGGGAGGCCTTTGCTGTGGTGTGGGCCCTGAAAAAGTTGAGGTCATACTTGTTTGGCACTCACTTTAAGATTCAGACCGACCACAAGCCCCTCTTATGGCTAAATCAGATGATGGGTGAAAACCCCAAACTACTTAGGTGGTCCATTTCCCTACAGGGGATGGATTTTACAGTGGAGCATAGACCTGGTACTGATCATGGCAATGCCGATGGGCTCTCCAGGTATTTCCACTTAGAGCAAGAAGACTCACCTGGTCAAGGTTAGCTTATTGTCCCAAAGTTTGGGGGGGGGGGGTCATGTAGGAGAGTAGGGTCTGCAATCCTATGATCACCCAGATTTTTGCTTTTTGCTTCACTGGTTTACGACTTTCCCTGGCTGTGGGCCTGCTAATCAGACCCACAGCCTAGCTGTTCTCTCTACTCCAAATTGTACCCAGGTACTGAATTGGCACTGGGCCCTCTCCAAGTCCCTGTACCCAGGGCTGAGGTGTACCCAGAAGTCTCCCAGGGGCTGCAGCATGTATTATGCCACCCCTGGGTTGACTAACTAAATCAGACACAACTGGCTGCTTGACAGCTGGGGCAAGGTGGTGTAATCACCCTTTGCTTTAGATATAGTATTCCTATATCTAAACCTACAATGGACACCTATATTCCTATCAGTCACTCCTATGGCAGGCCTTAACAATCCTGAAGGCAGAGTGCATGGGATAAGGTGAAATGGTGCTCTGGCATGAGCTGAGCCCGTTTGCAGCTTGCGGAACCAAGTCCTAATAGCTGTTCCATGATAACGCATACCATATACTCTTAAGTGCATTATAATCCTCGCGGTTATATGCCAACTCTGGTATCGCTTTATCAAAACATGTCGAGTAAGGTGTCATACGAATTGGAATACTAACCCCTCACCAATTCTGGCGACGGGGTTAGCATTCCACCCTTCTAGAGGGACACGACATGTTGGTAACCTGTAACCCCGGTTAAAGTCAGACATAGCCTCAGCTCCACAAGATGGATGCTGCCACCAAGACACAAGTCTGCCCTCCTGCTGCTGGGAGTCCTCCCAGCCCAGGAGGCAAGGACAAAGGGTTTCCTGCCAGGGGCGGTGCCAGCACCGTCCCAGACAGGAATTTGTGTATTCTAGGTAGGCAGGGCTTTAGAGGAAGGTGACTACAAGTGGCACCCCGGTGCTCACTGTGCATAGGCCGGCTTGAACCAGTTCCAGGGGCACTCCAGCCCCTGATCTGGGGAAAGCCCGCCAAAGGAGAGGGGTGTAACCACCCCCCTCCTAGTCCCACCCATAGGGCAGGACTTAGTCGCGTGCCAGCCCCCTTTTGCAGGATAAAGGTAGGAACTGGCCCCCTTCCAAATTAGATCATCTTTGAATCCTGAACCGACTTTCCACGAAAGGAACTCAAGACTCTTCTCAAGATTTCTCCCTTGTGACTAAGGAGTAGTCACCCTGCAGCAGCAGGCACCAACCAAGCATCGCGGTCTGCTTTAAGTCTCTCCTCCGGATCAAGACTGCCCAGCACGACGAGAACTGGCTTCCCTGGCACCTCTGACCTCAACCTGCATCATCAGCCCAGCTGTGATCCGTGGGTGTGACGAGACCTCGAGGGACCGGCCATCTTTAAAGACTACACGACCTTGTCCAGCACGACCACCGAGTGACCCTCGACTGAGTGCTTTGGGGTAAGAGAAGCCCCGACCCTGAGCAGCTCCAGCACCGAAGTTCAGCCCCCCTGCATCCACGAGATCTGCGTGGGGCCCTTCTGCTCTTTGCTGCTCACCACGTTGTCCAGGTCACTTGGCCGTTGGCTAGTGGCCCTCTTACGACGCTTCATGACGACAAACACCACTGGTCTGGTTGCTCCAGACTAGCCCTTGCTCCCCTCCAAAAGAGGAGCACCCTGGACCCTCCTGGTCCACTCCAGACTCCATTTTAAGTCCACCGCGTGGGCTTGCATTTGCCAAGACTTGTTGCCCCAATCCTGGGTCCAGCGACGTCGACAGCAGAGACCTTCGTGGGACAGCTCGCACCTCCATCCTGGTCGCCGACAACGCCTCCTGGTCCGAGAGACTGCAGAGCCCAGCAGCGCCCACTCACCTGGTCGAGGTGACTTCGTCCGGTGCCACTCTGGTGCCCACCTAAATCACTGGCTAGTGATTCAGAACTTGGTCCCCTCTGCTTACAGGTCTTCTTCTTCTCTGATCCAGGCTTGGATCACCACGAACTTCTTCACTGGCCGCCTGCCAGCAACTTCTTTCTTCAGGCTCCTGGTTCTTCAACGAGGGTTTCCGACGCAACTTGAACCCTATGCAGCCGCAGCCCCTGGGCTAGGTAAACTGAGTACTCCGGTGCTCCAGCATAGTCCAACACCCTAAGTGTTCGGATCCACTCTTGTTTTCGACCCACCTAGTCGGGTTCGCCCAAGAACAGTAACTTTGTGATTGCTAGTATCCATAGACTTGTTCCCGCATTACGCGTGAGAGTTCCCACTCTGCACACGACGTCCCTAGGCCTCCTGCTTCTAATCTAAGGGTTCAGCATTGTAGGCCTAGCGTTTCTACAGTCTAGAAAAGTATTACTTACCTGCTAGTAATTTCGCATTCCACTTCTTGTGTATATGGTTTTTTGTGCCCCTCGGGCATTTGTGTAAATTGTGCGACTTTCAGTAATTCTTTAAGAGTTTTGTTGTGTGCTTAGCTCCCTGTCTCATAAAGAGCCAGGGTAGTCCTGTTATAAATAAATATACTTTATTTTTGATAACAACTTGTGTGGTGTCCTTTCACTTGGTGTTCAAGGGGTAATGTGATGGTAAAACAGCTGGCTTAACACGCCCTCTAGAGTTTAGCCTAAAGACTGCACGTGTCCATGCTACTAGGATAGCTGGTCTATCAGGTTGACTTACAACCAAACATCAATAAGGGTTGTTTGGACTGATACAAAGTGTTCACTAGAATAGTGAACATTATATATCAGGCCAACTTCTCACAGACTGTACCTACCAGGCCTTTTTCACTAACACTGCCTCAAGTTCCCACTTACTCACCAAGTGGGTCCCGCAGGGCCTGCCCTCAGCCCATACTTTTCAATATTTGCGTCCACCCTTTGTTGGATCTAGTCGAAAGCTGTGGCTTGGCCCTATTCTCATATCCCGATGACACTTAGATAAATTCCTAAATACTTCCTGAACCCTTCAACAAGGTAAAATATCTGTGCTTCTGGCTAGATTCTACAGTGTCTATGAAGCCACAAGTAGCCAAGGTTGCATCTTCCTGCTTGCCATTATGAAATGGCTTAAAAAAGATCATTTGGATGCTAACTTTCTCTGCTCAGAGAGCCGTCATCAAGGCCATGAAACGATCCAGGTTGGATTATGGTAACATCTTATATCTGTGCAGTGCCCAAAGTCAATCGCTCCTGAATGGGTGGCCACTGCTTTTATTTGGAATACTCTTCCAGAGTCTACTAAAGGCAGCATCTCCCTACCCTCCTTTTGCAGGAAGTTAAAAACTTGGCATTTTTAGGTCATGTTCTTAAGCTGCTGTTACCTGTCCTCAAGTGCAGGGAAACCCAACTGGTAAAGTTAATTGGCGAAGTCCAACATAGTAACTGATGAAGTATGAGATTGTTCTGAAGATTGCAAAACCCATGCATATTTTATCCTAGGAACTCTTGGAGCTGAAGAGAAATGCTGCTGTTTCAATTTTTGTGAATCTTACGATGAAGGAGTGATTGCAGGTGCAACTGGCACTGCAACACAACACAACACAAGGGAGGGTTGATACCAGGGAGCAGTGGGATAATACTTGCCCCAGTGCCTTCAATAAAATCTAGACTTTCCTTCACTAAAGCTAGGAAAATCTGTATTTTATTACAAGACTGGAGACTCCTATTATGCTTGTTTAAAGCATATCAACAACAGTATTTGCCACATGAGAAGCGGCGCAGTGAAATCTATCAGATTTCACTGCACCACTTCTAGGACGCTACTACGTCAAAATCTTACGCCTACCTCACAGGTGGTGTAAGACTGATGAAGGCACATTTAACATGGGACTTGCCCATGTGTAATGATATATTGTTGGAGTTGCGTCATGTTTGTTACATGCTTCAGCAATGCGTCATTACAGTGCCTACAGATAAGTCAGAAATACTGAAGTATCTGTAACTACTTGTGACATGGAGCGCAGTACATTAAATACGGCGCATCCATCTTATCGCAAGGAGGGCACAGTGAAATCTGTTGCATTGCTGGTTTCACGCAGCGATGCAACAGTTTTCATATATGAGGCCCCTAGAGACTGTAATAGGGAAAGGCATGTCTACAAATAGCATTGCAGGAGATTCATTTCTTGGGCCACAAGAAGGAAATCATCTAGTTAAACAATTAATCTGATTCCCTGCGCTCTCAGATGAGCCTTCACTGGTAGTATTATCTTCATAAAAAACTATGGTGCTGAAGAGAGACTGAAAGAAAGAGCTGTGAATTGATAAACCAAATCTGCCCATTAGAATTTAAGGTATTTTGTTTGTAAAATGGATGAACTGTAATAGTGAGATATGCATTTTGTAGTGCCATCCAATCACCCTCTAGCAAAGAATCCCTGAAATGATTGTATTCTACAAAGTTGTTGAACATTTTTAGGTTTATCACCAGGCAATATTTGTTGTTTTTCTTTTGTACAAGCAATATCTATTTGAGAAAGCCTGTTGGATGTAGCTCAGTTACCTCTTTTGCATTCTTCAAAAGGTGAGAATGAATTTCCGAGTTTACTAACTGGTATTATTCAAGGGAACATTTTAAAGGGTGCGGGAGGTACGTTTGAATGGGGGGGTTGGTAAAGGACTATGCAAAAACCTTGTGCTGTTGGTAAGACCCAAGGGTCTGAAGTGATCTTGTGTCAAGCTGAGAGAAAAAATGCCACCCAGCCCACTGTGGGATAAAGGCCAGAATTAAAAAATCCTACCTGTGTTCTGGGTTTCTCTTTGACAGAAACCCCTGCTCCTGAAGCCTCATTCTCACTGGCGATAGATTTCGGGTTTGTATTATTGAGTAAACCCTAAGGAGCCTTAGCAAGAATTGTTTCCCCAGCATAGCTGATGGTAAAGCTATTTCTTATTTACCGGCCCTGCCAAAATCTCTGGAGCCGAATATCTTCTTTAGGGAGAATTATGTGTTATTGAATATTGCAAAAGTTGCCACATATTTACTCATCTCGTTAATAAAATAGTCTCCAAAGGTAATCCATTCGCTTGCTGACAATTTTTCCTTGAAGAAAGATGACCTAATCTGGGGTCTCCCATGAGTACAAGACTTTTACGCCTCTCCTGAGAATTGGCTGCATTAGCATTACCTAATATGCAGGACAGTTGACCTTTAAGCCCAATTGGTGATGGTTTCAGGATCAATCTGTGAGCCTTTCAATCTAGCTACGTCAACCAAATCCAAAATTCTAGTTAATGGGTCAATTGAATCTAGAATCCTGTCTTGACAATTCGACCAGGCACTCTCCATCCCTTTTTAGAGTCCTTACCAAATTTGGAAAAGAATAATAGAATATTAGAATCATTATTTTTATTTGGAAGTGATTGACGGGGATATTCTGAAAGT
Source organism: Lissotriton helveticus (assembly GCF_964261635.1). Lineage (NCBI taxonomy): Eukaryota > Metazoa > Chordata > Amphibia > Caudata > Salamandridae > Lissotriton > Lissotriton helveticus. The sequence continues at coordinate 97,202,412 of NC_136063.1, forward strand.
AATTTATTTCTAGTTACCTTATCTAAAGATTGTCTTAAATGAAAGGAAACATAATCGGCCATGTGTTCCGAAGGAAATTATTCAGTAAAATTGGGATGATGGATAAGGGAAGGATCAAAAATGGGTTCCTTACACAGTCAAACACAGTCATATCTGGTTTAAATGATAGTACACCCATATCCATCTGAGAATGTTTCTGCCTCTTCTCAGGACTCCCTTGCCAGAAAGTTTCTGGGTCCTGTTGACTGCAACCCTATTATCCAGATCTTCTTGAATAAATCATCGTCTGTGTCTCTTAAATGGGTAATATGCAACTCAAGAGAAACCTTCTCCTTAAGCCAGATTAGATGGAAGATAATGTGCGTTTCTTTCCATTTTTTGAATTGGAATCATCTTTTTTGCACAATAATTATTTGCATTATTGCTTCCGGATTTTTAGAAACATGTAACATTGAGGCTGAAATGGCCTGTTGAACATAATTCTGGACAAAGGTATTCAAATTCCCACAGAAGAACTGGACTTCCTCCTCCTCACTGTAAACTCAGGTGTCATTGGACATCTTCTTCCAAAATAAAGTATATTCTTTAATATTACAAATATATACTAAGAGATATATAGTTGGTAGTTTGGAAGGCTAACAGAATCACCAGATAAAATGTAAACAATCAAAGTAAATTCTATTGTTCAAACTTTATTTAAATACTTTATATATAAGGAGACATCTTGAAGAAATAAGTATAAAGTATACAAATGTCTAAAGGCCCCTTTCTGTTTTCATGAATGTGAGCGCAGAACGAAGTCAGGCAAAGTTAAAGACAACCCTATTATTATTGTCAAAAAAGGAGGGGTTTGGCCCAAAGGATTAGAGGGTAGGTAGGGCCAGTTATACTACATAAGAAAAAAATTACCTATGCCTCTAGTGACTTCACAACACTTATTCATATGAAGTAAGATGAACGCAAACTAATACGTTTACCTTAGCAGTAATTTCTGCCTTTTATTTCATTTTTTTTTAAAATTAATATCTTTGATCACAAAAAGAACACATAGTCAACTAAACGAAATACCACATTAGTACTTACACAGTGAAAATGAACAACATGAAAATGTGTTTTGACATACAATTGCAACTAAATTCATAATAATCAAACATCGATACAAACGAATGAAATGTCACAAAGAACAATCAATATATACACAATACGAAATACAAAGTTGTCATACAAAATGATAAATTAGTCAACTAACACCCTTATATTTAGGATAAATCAATTCCTCTGAAATATCAGGGACATAAGGGGGTGTATTTGCAATATTTAACCAAGGAGTTGAGTTCCTTTAACTCAACTCCTTGGTTAAATATTCACACAATGAATTTATGGACCTGGTCAAAGCAAGTAGGCCTGCCGGCAGCCCTTCTGACCCCTGTCCGCCACAAACTTTCAAGACAATTCTTTTAACAACCTCTGCTGCCATTCCAGTAAGAAGAATCATCAACGTTTCCTTAACTACTGGAATATTTCCAGAAGAACTCAAAAAGTCATACATACGCCCTTTACTGAAGAAAACAAACTTGGACCCGCTGAACCCTGACAACTACAGACCCATTACAAATGGACCTTTCCTGGGCAAACTGATAGAAAGAGCAGCGTTCGCCCAGATGTCACAATTCATTGAAGAGAATGACATACTTTCAGATTTCCAAACAGGATTCCGTCCGGGAAGAGTCACTGAATCTGCCCTCCTTGCCATCTGGGATGACCTAAAGAATACAGTTGACCGCAACGGGGTTGCTGCGCTACTCCTCTTGGACCTCTCAGCTGCCTTTGACACGGTTGACCATGACACTCTGAAACAAAGACTTTATGAAGCCGGCATAGAGGGAACTGCTCTAGACTGGATCGCGTCCTACCTTCGAAACAGAACTAATGTCATCCACACCCCACCTTTCTCGTCCAAACCGTACTCCACAAAAGCAGGGGTCCCTAAAGGTTCTATCATCTCGCCCATGCTTTTCAACATCTACATGAAGTCTTTACCAGTACTGATCAATAAATTTCACCTCACGTGCTACGACTATGCAGATGACACGCAAATACTCCTTCAACTGGAATTCCCCAAAGACATTGGAAAATCACAAATTTTCAGCTGTCTCAGAGCCGTGGATCAGTGGATGACTTGGAGCCATCTCAAATTGAATGCTTCAAAAACTGAAATACTCACGTGTGGCGATTGGAAAAATTACAACCCGCTTGCCCCATGGCCTGATGAACTGGGATCACTGCCTAAAGTATCAAAGGAAGTAAGAAACCTCAGAATGACCATGGACTACAAGCTGTCGATGAATGTCCAAGTGGATTAACTAGCAAGATCAAGCTTTGCTACTATAAAAACACTGCGACAAATTTTCCCTCATTTGGGATTTCCACATAAGGTCCAAGCTACCATCTCCCTTGTTCTATCCAAACACAATTACGCCAATAGCCTCTACCATGGATCAACTTTAACAACCATGAAAAGACTACAACGGATTCAGAACTCGGCTGCCAGACTACTCTTGCATATCAAACAACGAGACCACATCTCCCCTGCCTTGAAAGCCCTACATTGGTTACCGGTTGCCAGAGATCCACGTTCAAGCTGCTTTGTATTACCCACAAAGCAATACATGGAATAGGACCACTCTTCATCAGGAATAAAATCACCAAACTCATTCAACAAAGGAACTTCCGCTCTAAAGGAGCATCTCGCCTCAAAATCCCACCATACAAGAAAAAAACCATGGGTGGCACATCCTGCTCTGTTCAAGCAGCCAAACTATGGAACTCTTTACCCCCCAACATAAGATCCACCGACAACCACCTTATCTTCAGAAAACTACTCAAGATCCGGCTCTTCCCCCCATAAGCACCCTACAGAAAAAGACATTTATAGCATATCCCTCTGTATATAAGCATTTGTTTTCCCTATAGATATGTACCTATCTTTGTGTATTACTTTATAAAACATGTAAAATAATTATGTTATTAAGAGAAAAAAATAATAATAATAATAATATTCATCAATAAATAAAAATCATGTTTGGTCTACATGTACATACTTCCATTGTGCATCTATGTACCTTCCATGTACTTGGATCTGTGTGGCTGTTACTTTTCTCCTGAAAAAGCATATCCAATGCACTACCCTATTTCTCATCCTGTGCCTCTATCAATATATTTAATCTAAATATGCTTCCTTCCTTTATGTATCTATATACTTTCAATGTACTTATGGATCTATATATTTATCACTTTCTTCTAATTTAGCATTTCCAATGCACTAGCCTATTTCTCAGCCTATACTTCGTTCTATTGATCTTCTAGCCCAACCTTCTGACTCATCTCAAACTTCTTTCTACTACTCCTTCTAATGCACTACCCTATCTGTCATCCTATACATCTATCAATATATCCTCTACATCCACTCTTTCATTTATCCCAAACCCCATACCACTACTATGATCGCCAAAATAACCCTTTCCAGACTCTCTCCTGCTCTACCCCTCCTTGCATCATCTGACACCTCTTTTTACAACACCGATCCCCTAAAACAAACCTTTCTAAACTCTCCCCTCTGACTCCTTCCCTCCAAAACTCCTTTTTACTCATCCAAAAGCCTCTTCCTACTGCTAAGACCTTAAAAACAAATAAAAAAAATAAAAAATCCACTCTTTTATCCCTCCACTATCCTTTTCAATCAAAATTAACAGACTAACATGTTCACTTCTCAAATTCCATATTCCATATTCAACTATACTAATATACTGCCCAAATAACTGAATAACATATCTACTACTCAAATGACTTCATATTTATACTATACTAATTTTCAACACTAATCCTTTATGGGTTCCGGAGTGGCGTGCTACTCGCCTGAAAAGCGCTTCAAAACCCATCAGGGGTAACAAGTGCTATATGAATGCAAATCTTTCTTCCCCTTTTATCCATCCGCTATCCTTCTCGCTCCAAGTAACAGACTAATATCCACCACTGAAATTACCTCATATTTCACCATATTAATTCACCCCTAATCCTTTATAGGCTTCCTGAATAGCATGCGTCAACAAGCGAGCGATAAATAAATACAAACCTTTGTCCTCCTCTATCCTTCTGCTATAATTCCAAATCCAAATAACTAACTAACCTATCCACCACTTCAAATGTACTTGCATGTTTCACTATACTAATTTAAAACTAATCCTCTATAGGTCACGGAGTAGCATGCTACCTGCCGAAAAAGCCCTTCGACGCCTCCTCAGGGGTAGTAAGCGTTATATAAATGCAATTACAATACAATACAATACAATGTACACAATAAATCACATGATTATAACCACTTAAGACTTGAATGTGCAAAAAGACACTCTCACACATCATAAAGTCAATAATCAAAAATAAAACACCTCACTGGCTGCAAACACTGCATCTTAGCTCACTCCAGACTGGGGGATTCAGGGTTAAGAGGCTCAGCAAGCCAGGTTCCTACACTGAAGTAGACGTGTCTGTCCTTCAGGTCCAAAGTATCAGTTTCCAAGTCAACAAAACCCAGTTTTATAATCTCAAAGCACACTAGACGTTTCTGAGAGGCCCTCCTCTTCGCCAAGGAAACTTCACTCTCCATGCAAGCATTCCAGAGGTAAAAGAGTTCTCACGTATTCTTCTGCGCTTTCACATGTTCCAGCCCCTTATCTTAACGAAGGTTATTAAAGTTTCCAACAGTACAGAAAACAATCTCCAAAAACAACCTTGAACATGAATAGCCTAAACAACTTGTGTAATCTGGGGGCCTGCCTGTGTGTGCAAAAGCTGAATCCAGACAGTCAGAATTCAAGATGGCATGAGGGCGTGTCAAAGCCAATAGTAAACACTTGATAATACTTTCCAATGTACAACACAATGCACTTTTGTGCACCACTGCCTATAGCACTACACACTTGCTCTCGCAATGTATAACATAATGCACATTTAAGCACCACTGTATATAACACTACACTCCGAGACCAATAAGTTCATTCCACACCTCTCTCTCAAGCTTTCAGATGCACATCCCACACGTTCTGTTCCTAGCAGAGCTGTTCTACTCTACGAAAGCACTCTCCCTCTGCAGCTCCAAGGAGACACAAAAGAAATCTCCAAGGAAATGTGCACATGCAGGAAAAATTATGTCATACAATCAAGCTAGGATAAAGTTAAACACCAAAAGTCAATTAGAATAATAGTAGTCATAGGTCATCATGTGGTCCAAATATATGGGAATGCCTTTGGCACTACAATATGCCAATGGTACTTATCTTGAATGCGAGCCACTAGGAAAGAGGGCTTGTTGCTCGCAGTTAAGATGATTATTGTACTAAAGGACTGGCTATTGTTTGATCCTTTATGACTTCACTTTGTGGCTTTTCTCTCAGGGTATCATGGGAAATGCAGTCTTCTTGTTGTATCTTGGCTGCTGTTTAAATTAAAGCAAGAAAAGAGAGCATAATAGGGGCCTTCATTCTTGTAATAAAATACTCAGTTGCATCATTACAGTATAATAGATCACTGTGCCATTTGCCCATCATTGTCAGTTGTTCCCTGCCCCATCGTGTTGCTATGCGTCGCTTAGCTAATAGTAGGGCCAATGCAGCGAACTTCCTTTCAGAGGCTGGTATGTCCTCGACACATCTCAGCAGGGCGATAAACGGTTCAGGTGTTATTTGAGTTTCTATTATTTTACTTATATCTGCAAATACGTTATCCCAGTAGTTTCTTATACCTGAGCAGTTCCATGTTAGAAGGATGAAGACTGACCATCATCATTTCTATATCAGGACCAGAGCTCTGATGATGTTTTAACTTTCTTTACTTTTCTCACAGCAGCCAATAAGAAAATAATTATAACTCCCATGAACACAACATGTCATCAAACACAGAACTATAACAACCAATACCAATGTCCGCGGCCCTATATAATGCATCATCATCATCATCTCCTAGTCCTCTTTCTTGCAGCTCATGGCAGCCTCTGAAAAGTGTCTTTGCTTTCCTTATAATTCACCTGTGTTACCAGTCTTTGACAGTTCCCTTTTGGTGGTGATTGTTATAAGTACTTCTGTGTGTGTTTTTGGACCTGGGGAGAGGGGCGCTGCTATTAGGCAGTTTGTCCTCCTTCCCAAGTCTGTGATCCTCGATCCCTTCTCTTTGTCCCGACACACGTTCAGCTTTCAAACTGCAATCGGGGACAGGCGGTATTCATACGCTGTCCTGTTGAAATAGTTGCACAAAGCACATTTTATCCTCTCTCTCCTATGAGTAGTCAGATTCAGAGGCCGCCCTCAGCCAGAGAAGATAAACTCCACATGCACATGCCTTGGGCTTTCGAGATACGCCGGCCGACAGAACTTGTTTTTAAATAGCGGTTTCCTCAGTAACAGGCTCAGTCTTCTCAGGCTTCTGAGGTCCTTTAAGCCCGTTTTACTCAGTGTTGCATCTCAAACGCTGAATCAGGCTATCCCAGTCCACAGGTATTCATTCCCCTGTCAGGATATGTTTCTGGTGCAACTAGCCAGTCAGGCTACTCTAACCCTCCTACCATTTGGGTTGTAGTTAGATAGGTCTGTCATGCAGCATTTCGTTTGTGAAGGAAGGCATGGTTATATGAGGCAGGAGGTGATGGGGCAATCAAAAGATTTTGACCCAGAGCTGGTCTAGATGTTGGATTTGGCAGTGTCAATATCAGTGGAGACAGCAAGGTTGCAGAGGTGCACCACATACGTGCTGTAGAGGCCTCCATTGGGGTACTGGAATTCAATCAGTCCAAAGAACTGCAGAACCATTTGGGAAACTGCAACACTTGCTACAGACAACCCAGATTGACTTCTCCCAGGAAAGGGAGAGCCCCAGTGAGTTTTCATCAATGGAAGACACTCCTTTGAGGGTTCAATGGTCCAACAGGATCATACAGATAGGGACATCCCTTCCTACAGACAATAGGAGAAACATTCCAGGCAATCTGAAAATTGGCTTCCCTCAGGGAGAGGCAAAAAGAAACTGAAAGCCGATACAGCAATAAAGCCCACTGACTGAGACCAGTGCAAGGATCCATTTGATCCTGAGGACATCAGGCACCCCTGCGTATCGGAGTGGGAGCCATCATCCAAGGTGGTATACTATCTCAAGAAGAGGCTGACACAACCCTTCGATGAGCAAGTAAGCAAACATTTGCAAGCACAATGCCTGAGTCCCTCCATTGAGGGCAGGGTCACAGCCATGCCCAGGCTGAATACCACTATGGCTACCTTTATGGATAAGCTAATCAAAGACAGCAAAAAGTGTATCAATAGACCTTGGGGTTCTTGTCATGGTAATCTTTGTGACATCTTGGGTCCGATAACATAGATCAGGGATATGGTGGAAGACGTCAAGTGAACTGACATGGCTATAGAACCTGAAATCCTATTAGGTTGGGACCATAGGGTAATAGGTCTATTAGGTAATGCCAACTGTGTTCTTTAAACTGAGAAATAAGGCATTCTCTCCTGTTTTGATTGGATCCTTGGGGAATTGGCTTTGACTGAAGCCAGTCTGGATGTAAAAGTCTTCTTGTTTGGGGAGGCATTTTTGAAAGATCTGGAAGAATTCTTATAAGCTTTCACAGCACTGGATAAAGAGCAATCTTCGCTTACAAAGGTTTTCAGCCCCAGAGGTTTTGGCTGGGCAGGTGTGGATAGGGCCATTTGTCTGGCCTCCTTTTCAAGTGACCAGCAGGAACCAAGATCCCAGGCGTGCTGAGGGCTATTCACTCTTCTTTCCCTACAGAAACAAATTCAATCAAGGACACACCGGAAGAGAGGGTAGCAGAAGTGGCAGAGAAGCCAACAACCCCGCAGGCAAGGACAAGATACTCCTCCCTCGTAAATGTGGGGGGGGGGCAGGATAGTGGAATGCCTGAGCAAATGGGAGCAAATGGGAGGGGATCTTCACAGGCTGATGGGCAATTCAGATGGGGCAGAGGTTTCAGATAGAATTCTGGGGCACCCTGAGGCAACAGGTTCTGCCACAATCTCTCTCCTTCTCAGAAGAGGCCTATGGTACCATAGATAAGGTAGTGCAGACCCTAGAGAGCAACAGTGCTATCGAGACACCATTTCTTCACCCAAGGGGAATCTTAAGCAATATCTTTGTGGTAAACAAGAAGGACAAAAAGGTTTGTCTAGTTATCAACTTGCGAGAATTCAACAGTTGGAGGACCTCCATCTTTTGAATGATCTTCTCAGGCAAGGGGATTGACTTATTAGATTGGATCTGAAGGATTCTTACTACTCGATTCCAATTTTCCCTCCTCACTGGAGGGTCCTTCAGTTTCTGGGTAGGAGCCAGGTTTGGAAATTCAAGATGATTCCCATCTGACTGTCATCCACTATGTAAATGTAAATGTATGTAAATGTATAGGCATTTATATAGCGCACTACTTACCCGTAGGGTCCCAAGGCGCTTCGACCGCTGCGAAACCCTTCCTGGCTTCCCTGAGAGATGGTCCCTTAATGGGTATCTCCAGGGTGAGACCAGGCATCCCCGGCGGTCTGGTGGGGCCGTTAGTGAAGATGAGGCAAGCTAATGCCCAGAGTTGCCGAGTGTGATCGCTGATCAGAGTGGGCACCGAGGCGAGAGAATTATCGAGTCCGCTGACCCTGGTCCAGAAACCTGCCGCGCCGGGAATCGAACCCTGGTCCCGGGCCGTCCTCTGCTCTCGGGTCTGCCGCCTCTAACCAGTGAGCCACACTACTATGTGGTGCTTCCTGAAGCTGCTGAAACCTGTGGGATATGCTCAACTGGCAATTCAACTTCTGAAAGACAACAGTTTCATAAAGAATCTATCCAAGTCAGACTTAATCCCGAAGCACAGGATGTAATTTATTGGATTTACAATAGACTCTCCGAAGGCAACCCTGGAGCTTCCCCCACAGAAAGGTCAAAGTGATCAAGAAGTAACTGTGGGGTCTGATTGCATCAGAACAGATCTCCCTTCGTATCCTTGCAAAGGGAGTAGGACTTCTACCATCACCTATCCAAAGGCTGTTCCCGAAGCAGTTGCACTCCTGGGCTCTACAACAACTGAAGATCAAACACCTTCAGAGGAGAATTTTCTATTCAGAAGAGGTCACACTGACAGAGGAGGCCAGGACACAGATGAAATGGTGGTTGAACCACATGGAGGTGTGGAATGACCAAGCAATCCTCAGCTCAAACTGGAGGTTGTAATGGAATTGGATTCCAGCCGATTGGGCAGGGGAGCTAGTTGCAGGGATACTTCCACAGGAGGACACTGGTCTCAGGAGAAATTGACTCTTCATATAAACAGCCTTAAACTGTTTGCAGGGTTCTTCGTGATTCACAGCTTCACAGAGAACCAAGTAAAATATTGCATATTGCTGTAGATGGACAATGTCTCAGCACTGCAGTACGTCAACAAGCTGGAGAGCATGAGATCCACAGCCCTGGGGGAGATTGTAGAGATCTTTGGCATGATTGCCTGGAGAAGGAAATGTAAGTGTCTGCTATCGATCAGGGATTTCCAATACAGTAGCAGATTGGAATTTTTGATTACTGAGTGAATGGAGATTACATCCCCAAGTTTTTCTACGGCTGTGCCATAAATGGTGACACTAGGGGGGGGGGGACTCGTGGAGGGTCATTCTGTGGAATTCCACAGAGTCCTATAAAAACTCTATAAGTTTCAGCAGAGTTTCACCAATGGGTGGAATATATGCATGAATGAATGAAAATATTTGTAGAGCGCACTACTGCAAGGCGTCTTGGCGCTAGAGAAAAGTGAACAGACACAATGCATACCAGATTTAACGCGGAGTAAAAAGCCATGTTTTAATTTCTTTCCGGAACAGCAGTCGATTAGTTATCATTCTCAAATGAACGGGAATTGAATTCCATAACTTAGCTGCAAGGAAGGAGAAATGTTTACCTCCCCATCTTGCTTTTTTTATCTTGGGAAGTTTGACCAACCCAAGAGTGGCCGACCTCAGATTGCACATTGGTGTGCAGCGGGAAAACAGGGACTGCACATCCTCTGCCCCTCCACCAAACAAGGCTTTATGAACCAGGCAGAGTGATTTAAACTCAATGCGCCGCCGTACAGGGAGCCAATGGAGTTGTTTTAACGCGTGTGATGTGGGGTGATGTTTAGGTTGGTTAAGCAACACTCTGCCTGCCGCATTTCGAATTGATTGCAGTTTAGCCAGTTGTGCCGCGCCAGCTCTTAAATACAGAGCATTGCCATAATCAATTCAGGAGAGAATTGTGGCAATTATCAGTGTTTTCCTCAAAGTGAGAGGGATATACGGGAGGATCTTTCTCAGGCGTTTCAGCATAAAAAAACAGGCAGATGATACTTGATTAATCTGAGCAGCCCAGTCCAGTCCAGTTCTTTGTCAAACATAAAGCCGTGATTTCTGGCTTTATGTACTGGTACTGGGCAGGCCCCAGCTGAGGATGGCCACCAAAGCTGATTCCAGATCAAGGCTTTATGACCAAACTCCAGTACTTCCGTTTTATCGGTATTCAATTTGAAAAAGTTAGAGTTCATCCAGGTCATCAAAGCCGAAGTGCAGTTGAAAAATTCCACTTCCATGACATCCGCCGCCTGGGTTACAGACACTATCAGCTGAGTGTCATCGGCATGTGACACAAGCGTGAAGCCAAAACTCTTTATTAGTTTTGCCAATGGGGCAACGTAGATGTTAAAAAGAGTGGGGGATAATGCAAAGCCCTGAGGGACTCCTCCCGGAAGAAGAAATTCCTCCAACCGAAGTCCATCCCAACAGATGACTTGTTCTCTAGATGATAAAAAAGAGGAGAGTAGGGCAAGAGCTGTACTAGATGATAAAAAAGAGGAGAGTAGGGCAAGAGCTGTACCAGAGATACCTATGTCCTGAAGCCTTTGAATTAGCACCACATGACTCACGGTATCAAAGGCTGCTGTTAAATCAAGCGAACCAGTATGGCCCTTCCACCCATGTCCATAACCTTGCATATTTCTTCCGCTGCCATGATCAGTGCTGTCTCTGTGGAATGATTTGCACGGAAGCCATGATGGGTATTATCCAGGATGTGGTAAGTTTCTAGATAGGATGTTATCTCCACATTCATGGCCTTCTCCAGCACTTTAGCAGGCAGCGGTAAGCAGGAGATGGGACGATAGTTTTTTTCATCTAAAGGGTCCAGTTTTGGTTTCTGTAGAAGGGTTTCTTTAGACTGTGTTGGATAGACTCCTGAGGTAAAGATTGTGTTTAGCACAGGAGATAGGACAGGACTTATTTCTTCTGGGGCCAGATGTAATACAGACAGTGGACAAGGGTCCAGAGGGGACCGGAATTAATTTGTAGCAGCAAACGTGCTACTGTTTCTTCTGCCAGATATGGAAATATGGATAAACCGTGTTCCCAGACCCTAAGAGTAGACTGCACAGGGTCTTTTCCCTTGATGTCATCTGCTACTCTTGAAAGTTCATTATACACCGACTGAACCTTATTCTGGTAAAATCTGGCTAATGTATCTATAAAGTTTTGGTCTGGAGTAAAAATTGCATCCCGAGGACACTTCAGTAGTGCAGTGACTGTTTGAAACAGTTCCTTAGGGGTGTTGACCGCCTCTTGAATTTTAATAGTAAAGAAAGCAGTTTTAGCCTGAATAATTGCATTCTTATATTCTTCAAGCACCGCACAGTAAAGCTTCTTCTGTGCAGCATCATATTGTGACCTCCAGGCACGCTCTTTTTGTCGGCATTTGATTTTAACTGATTTAAGATCCGCAGAGTACCATGGAGCGAAACCTTTTTCGGTCGTGCTTTTAAGATTTTTTCTGGGGCTACCTTATTAGCAGCCTTTTTGAGCCAATTGTGGAATTCCATGGCTGCTTGATTTGCATCAGGGGAGATTACAGGCCTGGCGTCAAATGCAGACACTAGGTCATGTTTATTTACTGCCTTCCATGCACGATATTTAGTCGCCAGAGGTCTGATTCTCCGTTGGTTGATTACTGTTTTCAGAACTACAGTAAAATGCACCGCAGCATGGTCGGTCCAGGGATGAGGGGCGGCCCTAATGACTTCCATCCTAGGGTTACTGGTACATAATCCATCAAGTGTATGTCCTGCTATATGTGTGGGTTCACACACAATTTGTTTTAATCCAAAACTAGCAAGAATATTAAGAAAATGGATAGTATCTGAGTTGTTGTTATCTTCCAAATGAAGATTGAAATCTCCAAGGATAGTACAACTATCAGTATCAGTGCAAGATTCCAAGAATGTCTGAGGGAAAGGGAAAACGGAGATCTGGGGCAAGGAGGCCTATAGATTAGTAGCCCAGCGAAGGTTTCTAGATTCTTAGATATTAGCAGAAATGACATAGCTTCCGCTCCTACTAAGGACTCAGCGGAAATCATAGCTGTGAAAAGGGAGCAATAGATTATCGCTATTCCTCCACCTTTCCCCTCTTTCCTGTCAATGTTGGCGATTACATAACCAGTGGGTTCGGCTAATTGCCAGTCAGGGTCACTATTTTCATTTGCCCAGGTTTCGGTACGAAACACAATATCTGGGTCCTCTACTTGAATGATACATTCTAAATAAAATTTGTGTTTCACCATGGATCTTGTATTAAGTAGGATACACTTAATAGCCTTCAAATTGTTGGTTGAGGTTAGCGGAATTCGCTCTCCGTGAACCATTGACTTAGCAATGTTGTCGTGCCAGTTATTGTTAAAGCTAATTTTAGTGGATGTTTGTGCATCATTAATAATGGAAATCGAAACCTCCGCCCCCCAGCCGCATCGATTGCAGCAGGACGTAAGAGAGATGGAGCTCAACGATACCTTATGGGATGCACAAGTGCCAGAATTAAGATGTAATAATTGGCCTCGTGTAAAACGGGCAGGGGTTCTGGCTCTGGGCGCATTTTGGGCACTGACAGGCACAGACAGGCTTGCCTTTGGCACACCTTCGGTGCGCCCGCTGCGCGATGGTTGCATCTGGGTTGTAGTGTAGCTCCTATCTTCCCAATAGGCTCTGCGCATTGGAATAGTACCTACAGCAGTAAAGGCCTAGGCCAGACGTTAACTAGGTCTACTACTGTCGATACTAGACTTAATTTTTGGGTTTGCCAGCTAAGCTCAGAGTTCGCTAGAAACTTTCTCGAATGTTCAGGAAAGAATTACCTCCCCTGATTAGACAAGAAGGGATTTAGTTTCTGACAACCATAGAACATGACAACTTTGCTCTCCCCTAATCAAGAGTCAATCTCAAGAGTCGTGTGAGCACAAGGCAATTATTTTACTCAGTCAGTACGTGCATTCTTAGTCTCATCAGAATGTAGAGAAAAGGAAGAGACGGGCGTGTTCAATAAAAAGGTGTTATTTATTGATCAGTCTCTTTTCTCATACATGAGAAATGGATCGATATTATTGCAATACTTATAGTTAAGTAAAGTGCATACATTAAAAGCAATAGTATAAAATAATACTGTAAAAACATTGATATGGTTTCTGAGCCATATGATGTTTAAAATGATTAAAATATATTTACATACACATATACATTTGACTAAACGTACTCAACTGGTGTTTCTAAATACGCCTACCCCGTGTACCTGACCTAAGTCTAATACGTGGGCGGGAATAGAAAGTTACAGTTTAAGTTAAGTTTGTTTTTGCCAAGTGAATAACTAAAGAATTCTCTGTGAGGGGTTATTCAGTTCTGTACCTGGAAGTTAGGATGAATGAGGAATGGTATCTCTTTCTCTGATCTCGATATTCCAGGCTGCCTGCGAGGGCTACCCGGAAGCGCCGGTGCTGGGTCTCTCGGCTTGAGATAGCAGCGCGTCTCTCAGCGCGTCAGGAAGGCGGGGCTGCTGCCTGCGGGGTCTGCTTCTGCTCTCGGCTTCGGCAAGTATGGCTGCTCCGTCTTGTCACCACGCGTGTGTTTGCATAGGGCAAGGTCGGCAATATTTATACCTTAAAGGTGCCGGGATTGACGTAAGGATGGACATAGGTACGTCAATAAAGATGTCATACGACTTGCTCGTTAGCACATTCTTTTGCAAAAGTTCTCTGTGAAATCAAAACAATGGCCGCACGGATTGTCCAGGTTGTCATAGGTTTGATTTGTTATGAGAACGTCGTATGCCTTATCAGGGGCTGGAGGAATGTCGCTTGTCTAATTAGATCTCAAGCGTTATGACCTAATCAGATATCACGTTCCTGTGCCGTAGTGTGACTGCGTCAGATAACGGTATCTGCATCATGGGGGATTTCTTGCCTCATGGGCTGACTGTTAGTTAACTAGCTAGGTAGTTTAACCAGAATAGGGTCAGGAATAGGGGGATCGATTCAGAACCTATAGAAATACACGACACCCACTCCACGCTAACTATGGTCATATCTACTAATCTATGCATAGTATAACATAGTACAACATACTATAGAGTATAGTGTATACCTTACCACCCCAAAATACATAAATGCATTTCGAAATTTTCAAATATACTGAAAAATTGCAGTCATATATATTGTATGCACTTAAGCTATGAATTAAATGCAAAAGTAAACACGCATTTTATGCATTATTGCTTGTTGGTATATGAGAAATACACATGAAATGGCTCTTAATATGGCTATACAGAAAGAAAAGTCGAAACCATTTCATCACATAAAATATTTTGTGAACATACCAGCGGGCAGCTAAAGTCTATATAAAGTACCTAAAAATAGAAATCTTAGTTCTCTAGGAATAGTTTCTTACTTTAAGCAGAAGATCAGTGTCCCGGGAAAAAATATATAGAAAAATATTTTAGGGGCTTGCTGAAAAAATCGCTGTCCGTGAACTGGATTGTAATTGTTCATGTGACTTTATTTTTAAAGTTGAAGGCCGAATTCAGGGAACGCCGTGTGCGAGTTTACTCAAAAGTCTCTATTTCTGTTCCGGAGAGAACATCATATCATTCAGGCTTTCGAAAAAACTATCAACAGCTTCATGGGAAAGTTCCACTAAGTCGGAAATAGGGGTAACCATGCATTCATGCGCATGATTGTCTCCATTGACATTCTGATTTGCATTGCTGACAGAAGGTCGTACCTGTTCGATGTTGCTTTCATCTTGAACTTCACTACCCTTCAATCGTAGTGGTGAAGATTCCAGGAATGCCGTCATCAGAATTGGCAGCCTTTGAGGGCAGCACAAAGCGTGAACCTTGGTAGGAACCAGCAGTGTATCTGCATCCACCGGCGCATCCGATTGTAGCGTCAGACAGGTGTCTAACACGCATTCTTCTCCGCATAGCAGACACCTTAGTACAGGTAAAACACACCTTTGCCACATTGGTCGAAATGATAGAAACCAAGTCATGTTTAGGTCTCTAAGCCGGGAGAGTCCCAGGATTTTTGATATCCGGTCCCGGTATCCAATGGCTAGGATCGTATCTTCCATTGTCGCGAGAGTTTGATCTGTGACATGGGTTGCCATAACGAAAAATAAGGACTAGGAATAGGATTCCTGCAATTAGTCCCAGGATCAGGGGAAGTCCGCCAAAAATCGAATGGACGAAATCTAGAAAAATACCCAGTATGGCTTTGAATGGTGTTAATGCCATCGAAAATACTGTCTTAAATACCTTTGAGACCCCAGTGGTATCAGAAATATTTAAGATTTCGCTCAGGATTTCCGCGAAATGTACGGGGGAATTGGTTGATAATAATGTATGTATCTCTGCAGTCGTCCTTGCGACTTGTAGATCATACGTTTCTTTAGATGACGTGAGCCTTGTAGGCGTCTGAAGAAGCACTGTTTTCATTCTGCTTAAAGTATCTATTCGAATAGAAGTAATTTTCAAACTGGGCCATGCCCTTGCCTCCCTGTCTGGAAAGGAGCTGGGGAACAAAGAACGTCCACAGCACTTGACCTTCGCCGTCGTAGTGACGAGATAAGGAGTCCCGGGCATAAGACTACAACATCTGCGGTCTACAATAAGAATGTAACTCCCATTATAGAGTCTTTGAAAGAATGGTTCTATTTCAGTTGCAGGTGCGCCTTGCTGGTGACATGAAAGGTTGTATGAATTCCCTTCACAGGCTCCGTGCAAACTAATACCGTTACACAGAAGCGTGCCGCTTAGTGACATAGCACAATTGTTGCCACTAAGAAACACTTTCTGTCCTTTATTACTGACACATGCATGTGAATAGGGCAGGTTCCAAGTTGTTTTAAGGTACCCCTTTCCCAATTTCTCGTACATGCCAGCCTGTATATATTTTTGGCAGTATTGAAACCTGAAGGTTGAGATTGGAATATTTATGATTCCGTGGATTATCCATTCACTGACAGGTCGTTCTGACATTGTCATTGGTAATCTTTCTAGTTTTTCAATGCTCAAGATTGTATAATCAGCACCCTTCTGCGCCATACCGATTTGTCTATCAGTAAGGTTAAAGATTTGGAATAGTGACGTTGTGTTGATTAAACGCCAAGGCACATAGCCTGAACGCAGATTTTGTAACGTCCAGCCAAGCTGTACAATAGAACGCAATTGTGACTGACCATGTTGTAATAACAGTAAGTCTTGCGATAATATGTCGATTGCTGAAGACACAATGCTGTCCAATGAAAATATTCTGGAGGACAGAGTCATTAACCCATTGTCCACTACAGAAAGTGATTTTTCCAAATTAATACGATCAATTTCACGTATTCTCTCTGCTGTCTCAATTTGAGTAACCTTCCAGGCCTCATTGTATGCTGCATATACAGAGGCTGCTATGAAACGCTTCTGACGCTGTTTGCGTGGTCCCATTATGAAATCACGCAAGTCAGCACCATCAGTAAGTAAAGTTAGGTGTTGCTTAATTTCAGGCAGTGTGGAAGTTTGAAGCCATTGAAGGCATAATTTGCCCACACTGTAGGTTGTTATTATCCCTGGGTGATGTCTTTGGGGATATCTTGGGTCTGGCCTGGTCATTTTGAAACCCTGTGTTTTATTCAGGAATCTATCTTGACAGTTATTTGTATCTGTGGGCCAGATCAACCATTGTTTCCAATCAGGATGTGTTCTGTTTTGGTTAAGTATATGGTTTATGTCTATTTCTTCATCTGTATCAGAGTTATTGCTAAACATTGTTGGCTTTGGAATAGACATGTTATTTAAATCTTTTATTTTGGCTAAGCCAAGACAGGTCGTTTGTTGAACAGTGTCATTTAAAAATATCATTTGTTCTGGGATCATGCAGGCTCTAAACAAAGCTTCTAAACCCTGTACTTGCCATTCTTTTGTACCCCAAACACTTTTCAAATCAACATTTTTGTCCCAATAATTAAATCCAAAAGTATTCATTTGTTCAAAGAACGAGTCAGAATAAATCAATTTTGTGTTGGTTATCATGGTTTTGGTCCCTGTCTTGTTTGACAATTTGTAATAAAATGTTTCAGCATTAGTTATGTTAAAACCTGAAAAATATGAATATTTGTCATAAACGGTTCTAGAGCTCCCTTTTGGAGGTGTAGCACAATGTTCCCATTGATTATAATTTAAAACATTTCTAGGTTGTGCAGATTTATGCAAGAAATGGTTACCATAGTGGTTATAGCAATACATACTATCATAATTTGTAGAACCCTGCAAATAATCATGTTTTGTAAATTTAGCAGACATTACTAAGTCAGACATCATATTGTTTATACTTTCAAAGTCCCAATCATCAGCAAATGAGTTTGGTTTTGCAAAGTCACTCAAGGAGATCTTGATTTGGTGTGGATATTTCAGGATCTCGACCGGACCATAAATTTCATAGTCAGTGTTGTCCCAGGCTACCCCACCAGGTATCGGATTTGCTGTGAAGTTGGCTGAAGAAAGTTCTGAAGAAAGTTCTCTTTTCTCGACGTGTGAAGATGTGTGTGGTTTGAGGACCAAGTTGATGTTCTGACTTGCTGTGTCCATTTTAGCATATTTTCCCTCAATGAAGCGTCCCAAAGTAAATACCATGATGAGCCAAAGTATGAGGATAAATGCACCAAAACCCACCCAAAATTCAATCCATGGAGAAATCAGATATGTTTCTTTCAGTTGTTTCAAAAGTTCCTTCGCTTTGTCTTTAAAGGATTTGGATGATGGCTGTGTCTTTGATTCACTGAAGCTGTCATAGGAATCATCGAAGTTGATGAAGTAACCAGATGCAGTTCTGTCAATTGTTCCAATTGGTTCAGGATTTTTGTTTCTTGCATTTTCACTTGGTACTTCAGTATAGATTGGTGTGTCTCTGCTAAATGTCTTTATTTGGGTTTTCAGAGGTCTGAGTTCTATTGCATTGTTGCATAGTCCTTGTTGTTCTTCTGTAGGCGTTTCGAATGTGATGAGCCTCTTTGATAGGACCTCTGTACTGGTAGCAAACCTTGGTGTTCTGCTACTTATTGGGAGTCCACTTGGCCTACTGTTTGTTATCGGCCACATGTTGTGGTTTTACCAGGTCGATGGATACAACTCGGTTCTCCCTTTTTTCCAGCAAGTGGCGGTAGTACAACTGATCTTGTCCCGTTGACAGACAAGACAGGAACTGCTTTTCTGTAAGAAGGCCCAAATTCCTTCTTTACCGCGATCTTCTCCCTGACTAGATCCCCGACTTTTGGAATCCAGACAGGTCTTGCTGGGACAGGTGGTGATTCTTCAGTGGTTGTTGGCTGTTGTTTCAACTGTGTGTTGCTCAGGTCTTTTCTTGTTTTGTTTAAGTCCTGCAAAATAGCCAAACGGTCTTTGACATCAAAGGTTTTTTCTATTACCACTGAAGTCTGACTATCAAGGTCAGAGATCAACATCCTAGTTCCGAATAATAATTCGTATGGACTGAATCCCTTCAGAGAATTTCTTGGCAAGTTATTTAGACTACGTTGGACACTTATTAGATGTTTGACCCACCCAGCTCCCGAACCTAATGTCCTTTCCATTATAGATTGCTTTCTGCCTTGGTTTTTTCTTTACACCATCCCATACCCTCAGGAAGGAAGTGAGAAGATTCCCGCTGGGCTGTGCTCATTTGGCCATTCTTTCCCCCCCCAGGCTGGATTGCCTGAGTGAGAAAAAAAAAATGGTCGAACGTAGCATGCTCTTAGCGTATATGCCATTTAGACTCGCAAATCTTGTATAACAGTCCGGACGTCAGCCGAGTGCTGTGGATCTACATTATAAGTGGAACTAGCCTGTGTATGTTAATCGCAAGCCATTCTTTTTGTTGGTAATATTATCTGCAGTCAGATTCCACCGTATTTTATTTTTTCTCTCCCCACTGCGATTTCTGTTGCAGTTTGGGCAGTTTTTTACAAACATGGTATGATGTAGGCTCATGCCTGGCCACCAGTACCGTGATTGTAAATCTTCCAGAGAATCTTTTAGTTTGAGGTGTCTGAGACCCTCGCCCATGTGTGCGTCTGCGATTAACAAGTTTCTCCTGTCCATGTTTGGAATCACTCTATCCCCCACTCCAGGGATTCGAGCAAAAGGGACGGAGTTTGCATCGATTATGTATGTATAATTGAGTGGATAGTTGATCGGTAACGCTGAGCAGTCGCCTTTTGATGACGTTTTCACCGCCAGCAATGTTTCGCCGTCAATGTATTTTAATGTACGCTTTTTTCGATCTACGGGAGCCGGTTTAGTGGCTGCCGCTGCGGCTGCTTCAGCCAATGAATTCCCTACAACGTGAACGCCATCACGTTGATGACTCAGTGAGTGAGTCACGTGAGTCTTTGGTAGTTCTTTTTTCAAAAGAGCTACTTGTTCCCAGAGCAGTCTCTGCTTTATTGGTGCATCTGTGTCATCTTTGTAACCGTTCTGAATCCATGTCTGCAAATCGCTGTTATATGATTTGACGCAGTAATATGAATCTGACACTATAAGTGTCGGGAATTCGCGATCCGCATTATCTAGCGCCATTTTCAAAGCTATTATTTCAGTTTGTAGTTCTGAATTAGTTTCTACTGAGTGTGATTTTGTTAATAGAGGTCTTAGTTTACCTCCGCGCCACACTTCTTTTGTAATCTCACATGTGGGATTGTATGCATGTTCTCCCCAAACTGAGGGTTGAGCATGTCCGTCTGTATAGATTACACAGGCGTAATGTCGTAGAGGCAGAATGTCGATTGGCAGAGGATACGTCTTTTCATATTTTAGATTTTTTAATTCTTCTAGTTCTGGATCAAAGTAGTAGTTTACTTTGTCCGTTGTGATTGAATTCACCCATTGTATCCATTCCGGATTCAATGTTGTTGTTGGTAAATTACACGGTGTTGTTAGTGCCTCAAAAGCTGATTCTGCTGATCTGACTGTGATATGTCGACCGTCAGCTATGTCTTTTTCTCTAGCTATTGCGGTTTGAACTGCACGAATGATTTTTTCTGTATTACTGAATTTCTGTTCAGCTTCTGTGTACATGTGTGATTTGAATGCAATTGGTACCTTATCTCCCTCATTAGAGGTCAGGTATGTGAATCCGCATCTCCCTGGGATGACTCGGATCACAAGGTTGCGTGTATTATCACGGGTTTCTAATTTTGTCTTAATTAGCATGTCTGTTTGTAAGGATCTCAAAATTTCTGTGTGTGTTTGAGTCCAACTGGATCTTTTAAAGTCTGGTTTAATTAGATCGTAAAGGGGTTTCACCCTTTCTGCGTAATTTGCAATGTATGTTCTTCCGAAATTTAGGAAGCCTAGAATTGACTGTAGGTTTTTTAGTGTTTTAGGAGCTTGGATTACGGCACATTTCTCTAGGAAATTGTCTGCCAGGCTTTTGCCTTCACTTGATAACTCATATCCTAAGAATAGGACTGTCAGATGGGCAATTCTGGACTTTTTGAAGTTGAATTTGTAACCCTCTGCAGCGAAACCAAGTATTATGGTGTTCACTCTTTTCAAGTGAGTCTCCAAGTCATCATCTGTTAAGTAAATGTCATCGACATAAGATAATGCTTCATCATCATATAGTTGTAGTAATTCTGTTACTCTCGCTGAGAATACCCCCGGGCTGTTCTTGTACCCCTGGGCTAACCGACAGAATTGTTTTTGAGTGCCATTTACTGAGAAAGCTGTTAAATATCTGCTCTCTGGTGCTATGTTTTGACAAAAGAATCCGTTGGAGATGTCCAGGGTAGTTTTGTATTTTTTGCGCACTATGTTATTCATTAGTGCAGCACTGTGTGAGTTTTGCACTGCAAAAGTTTTGCAACATGTGTTAAGGTGTCGGTAATCCAAAACTAGACGATATGAATTGTCTGGTTTGGAGACCGGAAACAAAGGATTGTTCATTTGTGAGGTGCAAGTTTCAATCACCCCCTGGTATTCTAGCTGATCTAGTATTTCATTTACTTGTTTTTTAGCTTCTTGCTTAATTGGGTACTGCCTTTGTGCAGTTGGTTGTGATTTTAACTGGATTTTGTGAGGAGGAGAATCCTCATCCCATCCTACGTGATTTTTATATAAAGCAGGTGCTAAGGCCACTGCCCACTTTCTAGCAAGTGTATATTTTTTGTGAATCGGGATATGATTCGAGAAGGCAGGCATAATTACTTCTTCGCCATGAGGGCACTCCCTGACAAACTCTGGTGGCCAGTCTTTTTCAGCTAGAAGGATATCATAGCCCTTGGAGAGGTTATCCCAAAATAGTCCCCTTATTTTCCTAGTCTTATCTCCCTCTATACGTAATGTTATCTCGTATATTTTGTGGGGCTTGCTAACTCTGGTATCTGCAGTTTCCACTTGAAGGTATTCATTCGTGTCCACTGTCTCCAGATGATTCATAAGGACTTTGCGAGCTATGCTCACTTCTGCTGCGCTGTCTAGCATTGTCTGAGCCCACTCTCCGTTTTTCAGTTGTGTCCTCAGTATTCTCGGCATTGTTAACTACCTTGATACTGGCTACCTTCTTTTTTGGAAATTGTAATTTCTTTTTCAGTTGAGCAGGTTCCTTGTCTTTGGACTTGGCGTGCTCTTCTGATCGTCCTCTTCTTTCCGATTTCTGCGAGGAATTCTGAAAAGATTGAGACGGACGTGTATCAATGTCTTGATATCTATCAGGTTTTTTAATATTATCCCTATTTCTAAGGTTATATCTATTACCAGAGGGGTCACTCTGCGGTGACCTCTGTCTTTGGTTTGGAGATTTCTCTCTTCGCCTAGGCGACCTTCCTCTGGACTGGAATTTCTTTTCTTTAGGATTGGATTGTTTGTTCCCATCCCAGATCTTTTTTGGTGAATTATTATTATTATTAAAAAACATTTTTTCTGGACTTGTAGTCAGTTGCGGTTTTACTGGTATTCCACCTAGACTATCTCTGCCTAGTTCTTCATAGGATTTTTCTATGATTCTGGCAATTTCAGCTGGTTGGTCTGCTATATCTGTCTCTTTTAACCTCTGGCGGATCGCCACGTTTGCTGCTTCACCTTTTATGTTGGCTAATAATATAGCCGAGACCTGCTTGAAGTCTTTCAATAATTTCATACCAAGAGTTAAAGCAGGTTCTGGACCGTATTCATCTTGAATTTGTTTTAGCACATCTGGTATTACCGAAATGGATGGAACACCGTGCGTTTTTGTATAGATGGAAGCAAAGACTGTACCCCAAGTGTCACAGTCCTCTATGTGTGGTGCGATTCCCATTGGGAGACATATAGTCAGAATCCTGTGTTTTTCTAATGGGGTGGTGTCAGGAAACACCGCCTCTATTTGGGTAATTTTCTGTGCCAACCAGAATGGTATTTGTTCCCGTTTAGCTGGAACTTTACCTAGGCAGGATTGGATGTTCTGTGGTGTGATTTTATTTGTGTTCCCCTGGTGAGGGGTCAGCTGTGGAAGTTTAATCGCTGGCTGAATTGTTGAAGTCCGCATTACATACTGAACTAATTGTCTATGAATTTTTAGTAATTGTTTCAGCTGTGTTAATAGTTCAGCTGCAGGCATCCTATCGATGTCTGGATGTGGTGTGTATCCGGCTAGGACCGGCCACGTTGCTCCTGGTCTTCCTAAAGGACCGAGCCTTGTAATGTGATTGTTATGTATTAGGGCGCCATCAAATAAGAGCAAATGCTCTTGGAATTTGAGTGGTACTTCCACCTCCTCGAAAGGAGTGTACTCATTAGGAGGTTCCTCTACTTTGTAATAGTGGAAGTACTTTGTTACAGCATTTGCTGCTGGAAAATGTATCCATGTATAGTATACCTCTGTCTGCCGATATTCGTGTGCCTCGATTACGAATATGACTGTACCACCTCTAGGTGTCAGTCCATTTTCTATAAGTTTTAGAGTTATAGATCTCCTTTTGGCGACCTGGATGAGTATTATATCCGGGTCTGCTGTTTGCATGGTAGCATCAGCATCTGCTATTTCAGTAGCTAATCTAATTGCTTCTCTTTCATCATCACTTTCAGCCATTTTACTGACAGGATGGTATTATGTTTATTTGCAGATCAGGTTTCTTTATGGAAACAGAGATTAGATGCACAATATTCTGGAACACTGTTTATCCTTCAACGTTGACTAGACCAAGAACCATACATAGGAGTTCCCTCCTGCGAGGTTTTGGAGGATATAATAACCTTTCACCCACTCCAGACGTCTTTGGAGTATTTGGGAAAAGGGGTCTGAGTGAGAAAGCACGACTGAGTTACTCTAAATGTCTTACGTTAGTTTTATCGCCCTTTCCAAACGCGTTGGGCGCCATGTAGTGTAGCTCCTATCTTCCCAATAGGCTCTGCGCATTGGAATAGTACCTACAGCAGTAAAGGCCTAGGCCAGACGTTAACTAGGTCTACTACTGTCGATACTAGACTTAATTTTTGGGTTTGCCAGCTAAGCTCAGAGTTCGCTAGAAACTTTCTCGAATGTTCAGGAAAGAATTACCTCCCCTGATTAGACAAGAAGGGATTTAGTTTCTGACAACCATAGAACATGACAACTTTGCTCTTCCCTAATCAAGAGTCAATCTCAAGAGTCGTGTGAGCACAAGGCAATTATTTTACTCAGTCAGTACGTGCATTCTTAGTCTCATCAGAATGTAGAGAAAAGGAAGAGACGGGCGTGTTCAATAAAAAGGTGTTATTTATTGATCAGTCTCTTTTCTCATACATGAGAAATGGATCGATATTATTGCAATACTTATAGTTAAGTAAAGTGCATACATTAAAAGCAATAGTATAAAATAATACTGTAAAAACATTGATATGGTTTCTGAGCCATATGATGTTTAAAATGATTAAAATATATTTACATACACATATACATTTGACTAAACGTACTCAACTGGTGTTTCTAAATACGCCTACCCCGTGTACCTGACCTAAGTCTAATACGTGGGCGGGAATAGAAAGTTACAGTTTAAGTTAAGTTTGTTTTTGCCAAGTGAATAACTAAAGAATTCTCTGTGAGGGGTTATTCAGTTCTGTACCTGGAAGTTAGGATGAATGAGGAATGGTATCTCTTTCTCTGCTCTCGATATTCCAGGCTGCCTGCGAGGGCTACCCGGAAGCGCCGGTGCTGGGTCTCTCGGCTTGAGATAGCAGCGCATCTCTCAGCGCGTCAGGAAGGCGGGGCTGCTGCCTGCGGGGTCTGCTTCTGCTCTCGGCTTCGGCAAGTATGGCTGCTCCGTCTTGTCACCACGCGTGTGTTTGCATAGGGCAAGGTCGGCAATATTTATACCTTAAAGGTGCCGGGATTGACGTAAGGATGGACATAGGTACGTCAATAAAGATGTCATACGACTTGCTCGTTAGCACATTCTTTTGCAAAAGTTCTCTGTGAAATCAAAACAATGGCCGCACGGATTGTCCAGGTTGTCATAGGTTTGATTTGTTATGAGAACGTCGTATGCCTTATCAGGGGCTGGAGGAATGTCGCTTGTCTAATTAGATCTCAAGCGTTATGACCTAATCAGATAACACGTTCCTGTGCCGTAGTGTGACTGCGTCAGATAACGGTATCTGCATCATGGGGGATTTCTTGCCTCATGGGCTGACTGTTAGTTAACTAGCTAGGTAGTTTAACCAGAATAGGGTCAGGAATAGGGGGATCGATTCAGAACCTATAGAAATACACGACAGGGTATTTATGCAGAGGGAGGGGGGAGCAAGAAGATATGAACAGCTAGAGCGCTACTCTTTGGGAGGTCCGCTCAAAATGGCCAAGTTATGCATAGTGAATTTATTGCAAATGTATGAGTGTGCCATTTGAACTGCGACCCCAGGGTGTCAAGCAGTTGTTGATTGCCATCACCAAATCACATCAAGCTGTATCCTCACCCAACAAGGTCAGATGAGTAAGATGGGTGATACAGGGTTCTGTGCCTATTCAGCCTTTTCAGCCAGGAGTGCCATGTCCTTTAAGGTCTACCTTTTAGGAATAACACTAGACGATATTTTACAAACAGCAGACTGAAGGTGAGACTCCACCTTCAAAAAGTTTCACTTTAAAGTAGTATCTCAATTAGCTTATGTAGTGGTAAGCTTTAACAAAAGCATAATCGGTGACACAGAAGGAAACATTTCCTAGCTAGCATGAAGGAAAATTTCAATTCTATTATGGACATGAAGGCGAAGATTAACCCCCTGTAGTGGTCTTGTAACTTCTTACTCCCTCCTTCCTCTCCATTACATACTTACCTCATAGTGTTCTGCAATAGAATATAGTTAGTGTAGAATGTTTGATGTTGAATTGTAGAGCAGTTGCATCTGCTAACTGAAGGATGAGGTCTCTTGTAAAGATCCTACAATAAAGATCTACAATCAACGCTTGCCTGCCTTGTTCATCTAACGCCTTTGGTCATTACCTCATTTTGGCGGCGAGGATGAGCCGAATATCTTCTGATGCTTTGATGCGAGAAAAGCAGTGACGAAGACTAAAGTTAATGTTGGTAGCTTTAGTGTCCAGCAGTAATTGGGAAGAAGCAGTTAAAAAGAAAGTTTGTGAATACAGAGTCAGGCCTCATTCATCGACTGGCGTTTCTCCAGGAAGGTTGGGTAGCACTCATTTGAAACCAAATTGGGTTACTTCAAGAATAAAAGAAGTCTGTGGTGTGGAAGATAGTACTGTTGATTGGAAAGATCGTGAGTTTGAGAAAATGAATAAGAGGAAGATGGTCTTTGATGCTAGAAATGAGTGAAGAAGACTATAGTTAATGTTGGTGACTGGGTCAGAATAAAACTTCCAGAAAGAAGGTTTGGGATCTCACAATTCAGTCAACCTATCAAAGTGATCAAACTGTTAGGTAATGCGGTCAGAACACAAGACCATAAAGTGTGGAATCTCAATAGAATAGCCAAATGTTCAACTACATGTTCCGAGGAGAATTCTTCTAATGTCTCTCCTAGTCCATCACAATCTGTGGTGGGAAGGCCATATAGACAGAGAAGAGTTCCTCTTCATCTCCAAGATTGTATTCTACCGAATTCTTGTAACTCTTATGTTTTACATTTATTTGTTTATTGTAATAAGAGGGAGGTGATGTAGTGTTCTTGTAACTTCTTAGTCCGTCCTTCCTCTCCCTTACATACTTACCTCATAGTGTTCTGCAATAGAATATAGTTAGTGTAGAATGTTTGATGTTGAATGTAGAGCAGTTGCATCTGCTAACTGAAGGATGAGGTCTCTTGTAAAGATCCTACAATAAAGATCTACAATCAACTCTTGCCTGCCTTCTTCATCTAACACCTTTGGTCATTACCACACCCCCCTTACTTTTTTTTTAAATATTTCCTCCCAAACCAGAAGGAGTACAATGACCTGTGTTCGGTATAAGTAGTTGGACTTCTTTTAACATTCAGATTACATTTTTACCTACATTTATTGGTACAACCATGTATTAATGTTATGATTAGCATATGCTAGAAGTTATCAAATGTAGCTATCTAAATTATTTTTTCTCTGTTCTTTTCAGTTAATGAAGAGAACCAATGAGGGCTGAATGGAGACGAAGGAAAGGAGTTTTAGGCCTCTAGTCTCACAAAGAAAGAAGACTATGAGAGGCTGATGCCACATTTTTAAAGGCCATGGACATTGTTATTGGTCGTAAGAGTCATGTTTGATGACATAGTGTTGTGTTCATGGGAGTTGTAGATGTTTCTTATCGACTGCTGTGAGAAAAGTAAAAAAAGTTAAAGCATAAGCTTCGCCTTCGTGTCCTTAATAGAATTAATATGTTCCTTTACGTTTGCTTGGGAATTTTTCATTATCTCTGCAATCATACTTGTGCAATCTGACAGGAGTGTAGTAATATCTTTGTACATACTTGTATTGGATCAGTCTGTGCCTCGTATTTAGTGGAAGTCTTTTAGTTGATAACCAGCAGAATTGTTGATGACCACCTCTAATGTCTTGTTGCAGGTATATTGTGCCCCCTCCAAACACCATTTCGATGCTTCGAGGAGTGTGGCACCTCTTATAAGTACTATAGCTGCAAGATAGTATTTTTGGGGTTAGGAGCTTGGATAATGTACTAATGCAAACTAAACGCTGTAGGCTATGCCAGTGAATTTTGTAAAATATCCCTGAGGGCGCAGAGCATTCTTTCTTTTAGAAAAATGTACAAAGTTAAAATGTCACTGTGAGAAGTTGGCCTGATGTATGATGTCCACAATTCTGGAGGCACCTTGTATCAGTCCAAACAATCCCTTATGGTGGTGGTTGTAAGTCAACCTTGTAGACAAGCTATCCTAATGGTAGAATGGACTAAGCAGTCTTAGGCTAAACTCAAGAGGGCATGTGAAGCCAGCTGTTTTACCATATGCAATCCTGTAATATCAAATGAAAGGACACCACACAAGTTATATATTATAAAAATATATGTATTTATTACTAGAATAATCCTCTGTACTCTTTATGAGTGCAGAGGCACAAGCGTTTAAACAAAAGCACAGTTAAACATCCACAAGTTGCACAATTTTGGATGAGCCCGGTGGCCACTCTAACCATATACTAAAATAGTGGTATAAGTACCACCTCTCGAACAATGGTAGGGCCTAGGGCCTTGTGAATCGCTGGGACTACTCGGGACTAACAGTGATGAAGTCGGGAGAGGCCCGCGGGACACAGGTGCAGTGCCTAAAGCACACGAATGCACCAATGCAAAGTCAATGGCGCGTAAAAGTTAGAAAGTTACTGTTTTGGAAGTCTTCCCCCTGGAATAAAATTACCCCACTTTAAACTAGGACACTAGAGGTGTAAACCACTACAGGAGCACCGGTGTTCAATCGTTATCTCACCCACAGGAAGCGGGTGCATAGGTGCCAAAGTGTGTCGGGTTTCGTCGTGGAGATCTATGGAGCCTGGAGATGAAGATGCTGCAGGCGGCCAGGAGAGAAGAGTCCGGTTGGATCCAAGGGTGGATTGAAGATGTAAAGTACCTGAAAGCAGAGGGGACAGAGTCTGGGTCACTAGCCAGTGACCAGGATGGAACCAGGAAGGAACCAGGCGATGTAGGGCGCAATCAGGTGGTTGTCGAGAAGCTTGTCTCCGCTGCCACGTGAACTCTGGGGCATCGAGGGCATCCAGGAGTGGATCACGAGCTTTCCCATAAAGGCTCTCGCTGTTGGCGGTGTCGGCTTCTGGATCGGAGTCAACAGACCTTGGCAAATGCAACCCACGCAGGATTTGAAGATTGCTTCTTACTCGGACCAGCAAGGTCAAAGAGGTTGCTCCTTTTCAGGGGAGCGAGGGCCAGTCTGGAGAAACCAGACTAGCAGAGTAGATTCAAAGATTCATTGGTACTGGGGCCACTAGCCAACGGGCAAGTGACGGGTGAAGCAGGAAAATGCAAAAGGGCCCCACGCAGCACTCGATGAGTGTGGAGGGGAGATCTTCAGTGCAAAGGCTGCTCGGGGCTGGGGCTTCTCAAACCCCAATGCACAGTTTCGAGGGTGCCTCGGGAGCTGCACGGTCAGCAATTTGTAGTTTTTCTAAGATGGCCGGCTCCACGCTTCACGTCGCCTCCACGGGTCTCAGATTCGCTGGGACTGTGGATCGGGCTGTTAGAAGTCAGGGAAGCTGGGTCTTGTTGATCTCTGTCGCTCGAGTTCTGGCGGGAACTGCAACAAAGCAAACCGTTGGGCGCTGGATGGTGCCCGTTTGCACAGGGTGGTCACTCCTTGACCACAAGGGAGATTCTTCAGTCTTCCACGTCGAGTGGGATGTTGAAGGGTCCAGAGTTCTGTATCAAAGTTTCAGTCAGGATAATCTAATGCTCCTGGGCACAGCTCCTACCTTTCTTCCAAATCAAGGGGCTGGATTACCTGCTAGGTCCCTCCTATGGCTGGGACCAGGGAAGGGGGTGGTTACACCCCTTTCCCTTTGTCCAGTTTCGCGCCAGAGCTGGGGCTGGAGTGCCCCAGAACCGATTTGACTGGATTTTGCATGGGACACCTTGTGTGCCTCAGGCAGTGTCTAGTTTCATTCAGCCCTCCCTGCCCCAATCCACTATCTCCTGTCTGGGGTGGTGTAACACCTCCCTGTGACAGGAAACCCTTTGTCCAGGCCTCCCCTGCCAAGTTTCGGTCAGCAGCAGGAGGCCACACTTGTGTCTGTGGCAGCAGCATCCATTTTGTGATGCTGAGGCTCTGGTCAGTTTTAACCGCATTTACTGTTACCCACATGTCTTAGCCCTCTAGAAGGGTGGAATGCTACCCCCGTCACCAGAACTGGCGAGGGGGTAGTATTCCAAAGTGTATGACACCTTACACAACATGTTTTGATAAAGCCAAACCAAAGTTAGCAATAACCGCGAGGATTATAATGCACTTAAGAGTATATGGTATGGCAATACCCTGGAAGAGCTATAAGGAAATGGTTCCGAAAGCTGCAGACAGGCTCAGCTCATGCTAGAGCACCATCTCACATAAAACCAAGCACTCTGCCTCCAGGATTGTTAAGGCCTGCCATAGGAGTGACTCATAGGTGCATATGTGTCCAGATATAGGTTTCGATATAGGTATACTATATCTAAGCAAGGGGTGATTACACAACCTTGCCCCAGCTGAGTGATCAGCCAGTTGTGTCAGTTTGGATGGCCATCCAGGGGTGGCAAAAGCTATGCTGCAGCCCCTGGTAGGCCTTGGATGCACCTATGCCCTGGGTACCTATAGTACACTGTACAGGGGCTCATAAGGTAACCCAATCCAATTAGTTATGCACCTAGGGTACATGGAGTCCATTTTAAAGAGAGAGCAGATAGCCTGGGACCCTGATTAGCAGGATCCCAGGCCAACTAAGTCGAAAACCAGCTAAACACAAGGCAAAAAATCTGGGGTAACCATAGTCAGGTATCCACCTTCCTACAGTCACCCCACTCTTTGAGTTGGTCAAAAGTAATTAGGTTAGAGTGTACAAAAAGTGCGCTCATCGTGGCTATTTTTAGTTTTCACAACTTTTCTCGAAAGCCATTCTCCAGGCAGACTGGAAGCCATGCACACCAGTGGACCATCCTCACGAGCGAGTACATCACGCCTCCCTGTACATGTTTTTGTAACCATTGCCATGCTTATATCGTGCAAACCAATGGGTTGATGCTGT
Source organism: Lissotriton helveticus (assembly GCF_964261635.1). NCBI lineage: Eukaryota > Metazoa > Chordata > Amphibia > Caudata > Salamandridae > Lissotriton > Lissotriton helveticus. Next base: position 97,233,027 of record NC_136063.1, read on the forward strand.
TATATTTTTTGGGTGGGGAGCTGAACAGTGCAACAACAAGTGACTGCGGGGATCCCTCTACAGTCACAAATGAGGTAAGCATGAGAGGCCATAGAGCCAATAATCATCAAACTGACTTTCAGCTATATAAAAAACAGCTCCAAATCTGGGGTACCAAACCTTCCCCATTTATATGGTAGCATATGTCCATTTTACCCGAGGTTGCTTGCCAGCCCAGTTAATCAAGCCAATTATGTTTGCAATTTGCGGAGGATGTTTTGGGGAGTGATAGTGGGGTGTTTAGAAAAAAAAATAGTACACCATTTTCTTTAGTGTGATCCTCCCTATCAGAAACAGTTGTAAGTTAGTAAACTTGTCAACATTAAATGCAAGTTTATTAAAAGTGTCTTAATTACTGAACATAATTTTAGCAGGCTCTGAGATCTTGGACTCCTAAGACGCACACTGGATCCTCCATCCATTCCAAGAGAAATTACCCTGTACATCACTTGGTGGATGAGGTGAAGGGGAACATGAGTGATTTGTTCCAATTTACATTGAGGCCAGCATGTCTGCCAAAGCCAATTTTCTCAGTTAACATTGGTGTTAAGTAGAGTGTGGTATCTCAGGCATACAATAATATCTCATCCAGGTATGTGGATAATATACATTTACAGCCTGGGAATCTAAAGCCCCTGTCCTGATTGTGTTCCCTAAATGTGCAAGCGAGTGGCTCTGCTACAAGTGTGTATCGCACCAAGAACAGTGAACATCCTTCTTGTGTGCCCCTGTTGACCTGTATGGGTTCTATTATTGCACCATTTATTCGAACACAGGCTACACAGTGGGTGTGTAACAATCGCCCCCGTTTTAGATAGCTATCTCTAACCCCAATATAGGCCAAAACTGCATACATAAATTCTCACTCTACTGAGTCAACTTTTTCTGCTCGTGAACCAGGGCCTCCCCATCTACATCCCTTAATAGTTGGGAAGCAGCACCATAGAAGGTTCTGAGGGTGAGCGCAGTGGATCTTCCCGGTAGGATACCACCCTGCTCTGGCAGGTCCAGACGCTACATCATTGGGCTGACATGGTTAGCCAATATCTTTGCTAAGAATTTGTTGTTGTATTTAAAAATTACAGTGGTCGATACGATGAGCACTGATCCACCGTTTTGCTGAACTTTAGTATTATGACTATTAGCACACATTGTAAGTGGAAGACAGCCATTCTGAGGCTCTTCTCAATGTTTTGATATGAATGGAAGCACCTGCGCGCCAGTGAGAGGTACCTGACCTGATATAATGTTTGGCAGCCTACTCAGCAAACCCCAAAGTACAAGACTGTAGTCTCTACTGATGACGGTTAATAAACCAGAAACACGTGTCTAGAGATCAGCACTATCTGCGCCAACCTTGGTGAAATACTTGAAAATATCAGAGCGAGCTACAGGAGACTGCATTTCCCAGAATGCCAGGGGCGAACCTTGCCTGAGAGGTCAGCGGCGTGCGCCCACATCCTGTTGTCTATTTAAAGTACTCCCGTGAGTCATAGAGCTGACGAGCTCGTGAATGAAGCACCTGCGCGCCAGTGAGAGGTACCTGGCCTGATATAATGTTTGGCAGCCTACTCTGCAAACCCCAAAATACAAGACTGTATTCTCTACTGATGACCAGAAACACGTGTCTAGAGATCAGCGCTATTTGCGCCAACCTTGGCGAAATACTCGAAAATATCGGCGTGAGCTACTGGAGACAGAATTTCCCATAATGCCAGGGGCAAACCTTGCCTGAGAGGTCAGCGGCGTGCGCCCACATCCTGTTATCTATTTAAAGTACTCCTGTGAGTCATAGAGCTGACGAGCTCGTGAATGAAGCACCTGCGCGCCAGTGAGAGGTACCTGGCCTGATATAATGTTTGGCAGCCTACTCTGCAAACCCCAACATACAAGACTGTATTCTCTACTGATGACCAGAAACACGTGTCTAGAGATCAGCGCTATTTGCGCCAACCTTGGTGAAATACTCAAAAATATCGGAGCGAGCTACTGGAGACAGAATTTCCCATAATGCCAGGGGCAAACCTTGCCTGAGAGGTCAGCGGTGTGCTCCCACATCATGTTGTCTATTTAAAGTACTCCCGTGAGTCATTGAGCTGACGAGCTCGTGGATGAAACACCTGCGCGCCAGTGAGAGGTACCTGACCTGATATAATGTTTGGCAGCCTACTCAGCAAACTCCAAAATACAAGACTGTATTCTCTACTGATGACGGTTAATAAACCAGAAACACGTGTCTAGAGATCAGCACTATCTGCCCAAACCTTGGCGAAATACTCGAAAATATTGGCGCAAGGTTACAAGAGACTGCATTTCCCAGAATGCCAGGGGCGAACCTTGCCTGAGAGGTCAGCGGTGTGTGTAGCAGCCCCGCAGAGGCGGTGGCGAAGTGGAGATACCTGAGACACTCCGGGTTGGATTCGGGGCCCCGTCTGCAGCTATACTAATCATTGGGATTGACTGGCCATAGAAAGACGCCGCAGCCGGTTAGGCCACGTTCCGCACAGTTTGGAGCAAGCACCGGCGGGAATTGGGGCTTCAGCCTAGGCCTGGTTGGCAACGCCCTGTCTGACCCCTCAGGAAGCGGCAGAGATTGCTATTGAGCGGCGGGGGAGTACGGTGGCGGCGTCCCTATATCGGCTCCTCACCGGGGACCTCACGACTATGACCTCGGCCAGATCGAGGAAACAGAAGTCCCTGAAAGATATCTTTGGGAGGGCCCAGTCCAACCCTGATCTGCCAATCGCGTCTTCACAGATGGCGACCCTTCAGGCCCAGCCCGACACCGGATGCGAACTCATTACCAAAGCGTTCCTGGAATTTTTTTTCCACACCATCAGGGCGGATAGACAAACTGTGAAGACAGACCTCACTGCCGAAATGCGAGAAATCCGCAGGGATGTAGATAACGTGGGAGAACGAGTTGCAACTCTAGAAGTCAAGAGCAACACTGTGACGTCAGATGTGCACACGCTCCAACAAGAGATTGTCTGCCTGCAGGATCAGCACCTAGATGTCCAAACTTAGAAGACTTAGAAAATAGATTGTGTCGCCACAACATCAGGATCCGGTGGTGGGGAGTGAAAGCCTCAGATGACACCAAAGATCTATTCGCTATTCGAGTTTATCACGGTATCTGGTTCTTCCTTATGATGGGTAGCCTGCGGGGGGACTGTCTGTATCTGTTTTGCTACTGCCCCTCCCTAACCCTTCACAAATCTCCAGACTGTCCGTAGTGGGCCCACCTCTTAAAGCCTGGACAATATCGAGCTGTGCGGGTCTTCCAAGCTCCTCATTTGCATTTGCATTTGCATTTATCCTAGACATAGACATAGACCCAAATCCGGACATTGACCCCAACACTGTTGGGGGTGCTGGGGGTACTGGGGGCACTTGAGATACTGGAGTGGGGGTAGTGGTGAGAGTGATGAGTGGAACACCCTCTTTGACTGTGATTCCCTTCGTAGCAGCCAGGCTTGCCTCATCGCCTAGGGGGGTATCCTCTTTGCTTTCTGCGCCAGTGTCCTTGCCCGAGTCCGTATCATTAACGGTCTCCTAGGGTGTCCTCGCCCTCTCCAGAAGTTCCACTACAGAAGGCCCTGCCACACGATCCTTGGGAGGGGAGGCGCCCTTCCCTCTCCTTGGAGGTAGTGGTGTCACATGGCCTTGATCCGGATTAGGGGAGAACAGCTTGTTCTGACCCGGTGATCGGGGTGGGGGGGTCCCAAATATCGCTCCTCCAGCTGCCATCTCCACCGCCTCTGCAGCCTCCGCAGCCCCCTCCACACGGGCCGCTGCCGCCACGGCCGCTCTTGCTGCAGCTGCTGAGAGTGCTTTTGGAGGCATTGTCACATTCAGGGTGCCCCTGCTGGCCCTGAAATTAGATGATGCAATAGTCAAATTAATGAGCCTCTGCAGTTGTTCACAGATTTGCTTGCGTAGTGTCTGTGCCACTACCGCAGTAATGCAGGCTTTCCAGAGCCTTTGCTGCCTTTACCTCTGGTGATGCACCTGACTCACTCCTATGGACATCAGTAGAGGGAGCATAGAGCGCACGGAGCGCAGAGCAAGAGAGCAAGAGAGGTAAGGCAGCAGTGAGGAGTGAAGAAAGGCCAATGAGGGATGAACGAGGATGGACGAGGATTGGCTTTTCCTGATAGCACACTAACGCGATGGCCAGGCAAGCAATGCGGGATGTGGAAACCAAACGGGGAGTGGGGCAAGAAGCGAGATGCAGAGCGATGCACTCGGTGACAGTTCAGGAGCAGTTCAGTAGGAGATGAAAGCTCCCATTACGTGATGAGAGGTAATAGCGTCATACTGAGGGTTTTCGGATAAGCTACTACATATGCAGTTAGATATAGTTAAATGCACCGTGCCGTAGACAAGTGTTTGTCGACAGCTAGGGAGCGTCAAAGTAAATACCGCTGCGAAGACCTCCAAGTGCCCGCTGAGCTCCGTCTTTACCTTTTCCGGAAAAGTCTTACATCTGGAGGCATCAGGGAGCAGAGCGAGAGCAGGGCAGAGTAGGGCACAGGTCATCGGTTCTCGGCTCTCAGCTTCGTAGTCTGTCAGAATGTCGCTGGGCCGCCGGGTGCTGGTCGCTGGCTGCTGGCTGGGTACTGACCGGCTGCAGTATCATATGATATCACACAGAGCTTTTTTTTGGCCTCCATATGTGCATCTGGTATCAACAGCGTGGCACAGCACGGCTACAGCAGACATAGGAACACCGGGTCACATTGCGTGTTGAACCTGGGCGCCACTGCCACCAACCCGACAGTCGGCCGACTAAACAGCGGCCGCCATCTTGCCCATTCAAATGTCAGACTATCAAAGAGATGTACAAAAGAAGAAAAGAAAGGAGTGGGGGGAATCGGAGCGAGAGGAGCAGGAGGGGCAGGAGGGGGAAATAGTGGCGAGGGAGCTTAGTGACTGTTTTTATTCACTCTCTGAAGGTGCAGAGTGGTCAGACAATAGAGAAAGCACCTCGCTAGGGGGGAGCAGCCCAGACTCAAATGGCGAAGACTCAGAGGACGCCGAAGACAAAGATGAAGCCGAAATGCCTCAAACAGCCATTAAATCCGTACTGAAAGGTGCACAGAATAGATGGGGACGGTCTAGGGGAAAAATTGAGCCAGCCCAGGATAACTGCTCCATCACTCCCAGGCCAAAATCAAAGGAAATTATGCCAGCTGAGGAAAGCGGACCCTCAACGTTAGATACAATACATCAGGCCATCCTGGCTCACAGAGAAGAGGCTAGACAAGATAGTCGGAAGGTACAAGCAGGGATGAGGAAAATGCAGGACGTAGTAAGTAAGCTCTCAAAAGCTTTCTCAAATCTGGGTGACAGAGTCTCTAACTTGGAGGAGAAGATTGTCGGAACTGAGGCAGATGCATCTAAGGCTACGTCCATGGCAGAGGAACACTCGGTGCAAATCAGGGACATACAGTGGAAACTTGAAGAATCCGAAAACAGGCAGAGACGTAATAACCTTGTGTACTCGGAGTACAAGAAGGCTTTGAAGGGACCGACCCAAGAAGATATGTATTCGACCTCTTCAAGGGGGCCTTCCCAGAATTATCAGAATGGAACTGGCCAGCTGAAATTCAAAGGGCACACCGCATCCCGATGAAACTGCGGGCACCAGCTAAAGTTGGGGAGAGACCCCGAGCTCTACTCGTCTTTTTTGGCAACTTTCTTTTGCGGCAGGCAATATATGAAAAGGCGAGGCCAGATGCTAAGAGATTAGTTGGGGGGTCTCCTTCTTTGTCCGCCCTGATTTTTGCCATGATTTTTGCCATGTGACAGTGGAGGGACGCTGGCGGCTCAGACAGCTCATCAAACCATTTCAGGACAAAAAAGTACAGGTGTCCCAGCGTAACTAAAAGTAATTAATAATGGTTCTGTTGTATATTTTGCGTCAGAGATAAAGGCCAAAGAATACCTGGACACACTGGGTAATTAGGAGGCTATCTTGCTTTAGGTCCTGTTAAAAGGAAGCGACTAAGCTATAGAGCTCTCGGTCAATCAGTATAGCGAGTGTAGAAGGCTGTTTTAGTTTTAATTTGACATGCACTAGAGGAGAATAGGGGGCACATGGGGTCGGGAAAAGTAAAGGAGGTCTAGGTCTATGTCTAGGTCTGTAATTCCGGCAAAATGGAAAATTAAGTATGGGGTTAGTGGGGTTAGTGAGCTTAAGCTGTTAAACAAGAAGAATCTGAGTAGGACTACGCTCCCCCCCTGTCTGAGGCAAGACCTGTGAATTACCTGTATAAATCTATGATAAGTAAGGGTCACTGCGAAAATATAGGCGCACGATAAGTTAGCCACTGCCCACTCCCACAGTTCACATCACATGCTCAGACTTGTGTCAGAGCTCCCCAGTGGGGTAAAAGGGAGTGTTAGGGTGGGGAGGGGGGATGGGGAGGGTGGAAGGGTGGGGGTGTGGGGGTGGGTGGGAGGGATCGATCGAGGCGGGGAGGAGGGTTCAATAAAGGAGGGAAAAAAGATTTTAAAAATTCCACTATACCTGGTATAAAGTTTTGGTCAGAGGGATTTTGGGAAATTGTATGAGGTGTTTGAAAAGAAGAGAAACGATATTAGAGTTTGAATTACAAACAAGTAATGGGGAGACTTAGTATTTGCTCTGTTAATGTCGGGGGTCTTAATGATTGGGGTAAAAGACAGAGGTTGGGCCAATACATTAGATCAAGCCAAATTGACGTACTTTGTTTACAAGAGACCCATCTACCATGGGCCAAGAAACATCTGTTGAATATAAGAGGATACGAGCTGTTGGCTAGCTCCTCTCAAACCTCCAATATTAGGGGAGTTGCTATATTGGCTAAACCGGGTTTGGGGGGAGCAGACGACACCTGGTAGATGCTCATGGTCGCTGGGCAGTGGTTGAAATGGAGATGGGTTTTACATTACGTACTATATATGGATTGAACCAGAAATTTTTGATGGCCTCGAGATTTAATTGTTGAATTGGCCCTCCCCTCTTGTAGTCTGCGGGGACTTTAATATCTCTGCAGATTTTTCAGAATCAGGGATAAATATCCCATATCATGGACGGAAGATTAGGGTATTTCGCGCTATAACCGCATTAATTAAAACTCATGGGCTGCAGGATGTTTGGGGAAAAAAGGAGCCTAATAACCCTGGATATACATATTTTTCCTGTCCTGCTAATGCTAAAAAGTTCTCTAAATTAGATTATTTTCTTGTATCTGTTCTGGTTTCAAATAGGGTGGAAATTAAGAAAGTACCCAAAGTAATCTCTGACCACAACCCATTGATACTCCAATACCATATCGATACCTTGATTAGACCATCATCAAGTTGGACTTTTGAAAGAAAGTTACTAGCTGACAGTAAATTTGTCAACCACCTAAAGAATTGGGCCCAAAGCTACTTCGATATCAATCGCTATAGTACATCTCGTAACATGGTGTGGGACTCATTTAAAGCGACTTTAAGAGGAGAGGTAATTAGTTTTTCTGCCCGGCTTAGGAAGGAAATTAAGGCCCATAATGAGAATTTCCTGACTCAATTAGCAGATGCAGAAGAATTATTGGTCAGAGCTATAGCCAGGGGGCGGGAGATCACAGAAACGCAACAGAAAGTTATGATTATTAAAGCAGAAATAAATCAGTTGATATCCCAAAGAGCGGCCGATCAATATCAAACAGATAGGCGATCATTGTAAGAAACTGGTGAGCAGACGGGTAAATTATTGGCTCTTAGAATTAGACAAAAATGTAGTCAAAATATCATTAAAAACATTTGTGAGGGAACCCGGAATTATTCCGAGCCAGGAGAGATCTGAGAAATCTTGAAAAATTACTATCAGGCACTGTATAAAGAAGAGACCAGGTCGGACTTCTCTAATACAAGCTGGGACGATTTGGGGTCAAAATTGACCGAACAAGATAGACTCGGGTTGGAGGATGAGATATCAAGGGAGGAAGTAATCGAGGCTATTAGGGACCTAGCAATAGGGAAAGCCGTAGGACCAGACAGCATCCCGTTGGAAGTGTATAAATGTCTACAAGATTTTATAGTTCCTTTACTAACAGATCTATTTAATGGGATAATTTATACTATGGATATCCCTAGTTCATGGAAGGAAACAAACATCGTGGTATTCCATAAAAAGGGTAAACCTAAGGATGAACCCGGAGCCTATCAACCAATATCCCTCATAAATTCAGATACAAAGATCTACGCCAAAGTTCTGGCTAATAGATTGGGAAGGGTCATCGCCGGTCTGGTGTCCCCTCGGAAGCATGGGTTCATCCCGGGTCGGGGAACAACGGACCATGTGAGACGGGTAATCACTCTATTCGATATCCCTGCTGGCAAGGGGAATCGGATGGCGATGATCCTCCTCGACGCCACGAAGGCGGTTGATCGCGTTACCTGGCGGTTTTTATGTGGATATTGGTACGAAGGGGTTTTGGTCCTACAATAATCAGTGCAATCAAAGCGATGTATCGCAAACCCAGGGCCCGGATCCAGATGATGGGGGGAAGTTCGGAAGAGATCTTAATATTTCGCGGGACCCGACAGGGGTGCCCATGCTCCCCAATACTGTTTGCCATGTATATAGACCCCTTGATTTGCAGAATTTTAGGATGTGAGGCAATCAATCCAGTAGTATGCAGGGGCTACGAGACAAAAATGTTGGCATATGCTGATGATTTAGCTATCATAACTCCTAATCCAGAACCGGCAATAATAGCTCTTACAGACATGGCTAGGGATTTTGCTAATTACTCTAGATACCGTCTTAACGAAAATAAGACTCAAATAATATGCACTAATAATATGGTAAGACAGGATACTAGGTGGGTCGACTCTGCAATCTATCTAGGGATCAGGATAACCCGGCAGTCAATTCAGTAATCGAAGATAATTTTGCTCCATTGGTTGGCTCCATTACGCAGGAATTAAAAAGAATAGATACTATTCATCTTTCTTAATTGGGCGAGTAAATGTATTGAAGATGACTATGCTACCAAAAATTCTCTACCTCTTTCGCTCAATTCCGCTTCTGGTTGGTGAGGGATGGATAAAAAGTATTGAAGCAGTATTCTCAAATTTTCTATGGTCCTATGGCAAAATCAGAAGGTCGCTAACATACTTATCCATTCCGCAAGAGAGGGGCAGCTTGGCAGCAACAATGTCAGATTCTACCAATGGGCATGCCTTATGAGTCACATGGTTATATTAATGGATACCTCTCCTAACCACACTCAGCCCTTAGATCTCCCCTCTATTTTCAAACTACTAGTGGGTTGCGATGCCCAAGGGTTACTGTTACGTCGAACAGGAAGAGGGCATTATAATAGAACTAAATACAAAATTATGGCTAGTATTTGGAAAACTTGGAAAGCTATTCAGAAGACATTACCAATTCCTAAAAAAAACTACTATACCCCACTATGGGCCTCTAAAGTTTTTCCTCAATTAAGCAGTGATAGGATGGGGGCTATTTGGGAACAACAAGGAATCAGAAGAATGGGGGACTTCTTTGATAAGGACACAGGGAAACTACTCACTTTTACTGATATTCAAGCTAAATTTGGTATCCCTTCTAGCCACACTTTTAAGTACTTTCAGATTCACCAAACAATGCATGGGATGAGGCCGCGTATCCATCCAGGCGGGAAAATTTAAATAATCAAGCATTTGCTTGGAGGTGTAGCTCGAATTAAAATAATCTACAAATCCCTAACCGACTCAATACTAGATGATATGGATAAAGCTGAAACATCGTGGATGACGAAATTAGGGGACCCTGATTTTGATCTAGATAACGCTCTCCAGCTTGCTAATAAAGTGTTTCGCTCTACCAACTTAAGGGCACAACAATATGAAGTCCTCTTTAATCTATATTTTACCCCGGCCAAGCTCTTTAAATGGGGCAAAAGGGAGGACGATAAATGTCCACGATGTCAGGAGGGACCCGCCGACCTAATCCACATGTTCCCTCAATGTAAAAAAATTAGGGGAATCTGTGCAGAGACCGAGTAGTTTCTGGGGCTGCTAGATATTCTGGTAAATCTATCCCCTACCCTTATGATATCTGGTATTGGTAATAATCCTGATTTAGAATGGGATAAGGAGGCCTTCTTATTTATATGCTTAGCAGTCCTTCGGATCCTGGTGGCAGCAGGATGGAAGGATAATACTGCACCTACTTTTCAATTGTGGCTTGCTAGATTGCTACGCATTCATAACATTGAAGCCGCTCTTTATAAAAGCTGTGGAAGGAAGATGAGGGAGTGGGGCCTGTGCGTCTAGGCTCCCCTGGCTTTGTGGAGACAAACCCCCTGAAAGGTTATTAATGTGTTTGCGTATATATATGAATTTTTCCCATAAGGCCCATGTTATCTTTTATCCCTATCCTTTATCCTCATACTAAGAACTTGCGAATTGTATATTTTTTTTCCTCGATTTCTAAACAATTTTACTCTGATATTCCATGGTTGAAATGTCTGTATTTCTTTTATGAACTAGCGCTTGTAATGTATTGTACCAGGTAAAATGAAAATAAAAAAAATAAAAAATAAAGAAATGATGTGGCAGGCGAGGGTTTACATTGTGTGGCAGGGTTGAGCAAATTATAAGGCAACAAAACGCCAAATTATGCTTCACATTTTAAAATAATATTACTTCATTATTATGTCATTGTTTTGGTCTCACACAGGCAGTACCCACGCTGTCTCTTTGAGACATTTTGTTTACTGTTAGTGGGCTTGTAGCTCTCCCGTTACTTACAATTGGTGGGATTCAAAGCCACTCTCAGTTGCTTAATTCCTGCTAGTTCCCTCTTCTTGCATGTGCCCCTCCCCTAGAGCATGGCCTATGTACCTGTGTCTTTACACTGCCCATACTTTTGGGACTTATTTTTTTCTTTTTGTGTAGCCTCTGTACAGAGTGCACCTTTCCTAGCTGGCTCTGTCATTTGCTTGTTGTTTTAGGCTGTCCAGCTTTACTTTGTCTCTCCCTTGAGAATTCCTTGTTTACTATATCCTCCTGAGTACTCACTATCTCTAAACAGGCCTTTACATCTTGTTCTTATCTTATCTCATTTGCTGTGCATTAAAAGACAGAGGTCAGATGTCAAACTTTGTATTCCGAGAGAACTGAATGTTTACTTTTTTTTTGCTGACACCAAAGTAAGAATTTATGTGACAATCCATCCTGCTGAGCACCCATTAAGAGAGGACAGGCTGTAGGATGTTATCTTTTTTATCAAACAAAAACAATTAACGGAGCTGATATTTCAGAATACATCAAAATGAGAACAGTAGAAATGAAGCACTTTTATTGCAGGTGTGGCGGAAACAAATATTTTAATACGATCAAAACAAATTATTACACTAGGTGATTCCATTCATTATCATTTGTGTGCAGTAAAATTGTATGTCTGTGCAAATGTAATGAAAATTGGTGGCTGTGATGACAGTGCTCTATCACACCATGCATACTCTACTCTACGCCACTCTACTCTACTCCTCTCTACAACACGCAGCACCACTTCTCTCTACCACACCCTGCTCCATTCTATGCCATGCCACTCCACGCCATGCCACTTCACTGTAAGACACTCTATGACATGGCTCGCTACTCTACTCCATGCTCCTCCACTGTACCCCCTCCACACCACTCCTTTCTAGCCCACTCCACTCTAGTCTAAACGGCCTAACTCCATTCCAATGTACCTTACTTGAATCACCTAATCCACTCCACTTCTATCTACTCCACTTTACTCTACTCCAATATATCCTACTCCACTCTACTCCAGTCCAACCACTCCACCCTACTCCACTCCACTCTACCCTATTACAATCCACCTAATCTACCCCACTCTACTCTACTCAAATGCACCCCACACCACTTCACTTCAATCTATCCCATTCTAATCTACCACACTCCACTCCAATCTAACCCACTCCACCCCAAACTACTCCACTCCAATCTACGTCAGTCCAATCTACTCTACTCCACTCCACTCTACCCCATTCCACTCCAATCTATTCAACTCCAATCTACCCCAGTCTACCCCACTCCACCTCACTCCACCCTACCCCAATCTACCCCAGTCGATTCCAATCTACTTCACTCCAATCTACTATATTCCACTCCACTCTACCCCACTCTACTTCACCCAACTCCTCTCCAACCTACCACATTCCACTCCACTCTATTCACCTCTAATCTACCCCACTCCACTCTAACCCAATCTTCCCCACTCCATTCCAATCTACCATACTCTAATCCAAGTCTACCCCGCTCCTAGTACTCCACTCCAATCGACCCCACTACACTCTACCGCAATCCATTTCAATCTATCCTACTCCAAGTATCCCACTCCTATCTGCCCCACTCCACCCCACTTCAATCTACCCCAATCCAGTCCCCCTCTGCTCTTCTCCAAGCTACCCCAATCTACTGCACTCCACTCTACCCAAATCTACACCGATCTACTGCACTCCCATCTACCACCATCCACTGTAATCTACTCCTATGTACCCCAATCCACCCAAATCTACCCCACTCCAATCCAATCTACCCCACCCCATTCCAACTCACCCCACTCTCCTACAATCTACCCCACCCCATTCAAATCTACCCGTCCTCACCCCACTCAAATGTACCCCACCCCACTCCAATCTACCCCACCTCACTCCAATCTACGCCTCTTCTCTACTCAATCTACCCCAAACTTTAACTTTACAATTACCCCACACCAGTCTACCTCACTCTATCCCTATGTACCGCGCTGCAATCTACCCCACTCCACTCTAAACCAATCTACCCCACTCCAAGCTACCCCACTCCATGCTAGTCTAAACCAACCTACTCTAATCTATCCCATTCTACTCTATCCCAATCCACACCACACCACTGGCATTTAACCATGCTGAACAGCAGCCATACTGGTGTACCACATGGCTAAACACAACACCAAAGCCAATAGCTCTTGCATAGGTGAGACCTATTGGCTTTGCCAATGCTTATTAAACTTGGTAACACTGGGCATTGGTAGCACCTCATTAGTACCACATTTTAATGTTAATAAGTAAAAGTTTATTCATGCATAGTTATTTCAAACCATAGCATTACATTTGCAAAAAAGAAAAACAATTCTTAGCATACAAATATTAACTTTAAAACAATATAAATATATATAACCATCTATCTAATTCATCTGGTCTTTCTATACCCAAGTTAAACAAACATTGATGGTGTATACAATATAACCTGAAATCCGAAACCACCGCTACTATTCTGAAACCCTTGATTCCTACATGTTATCCATAAGTGAGAATGTGTTGTGCTATATTTCTACATAAAATGCATAGATTTGGGCATAAAATGACCTAAGCAGGGTTATAACAAAACAAGTCATATGTAAGACTTTCTAAAATTTCTTGTTTGACAAATAATGTTCAGGAGCCTTTAGCTGCTTTTTCCCCGAAATTTAAAAAAACGTAGTAAATCGACAGTTCATCCTAGAATCAGAAGATCTAAACTTGCAATGACAGCCTGCCTACAGGTACACATCCCCTCTCACTAAATGGAACTTTCAGCCAACGTCTTCTTTCTTGTAATAGTCCTGGGCATCCACTTGTGATGTGCATTATATTTTCTTCCCTTTATTTCACACCCTACAAGGCACTTTAGTTAGTTCCTTATTCCATTTTGGTCCTTTTATTTCTCCAGGGATACTGCAGAAACGGAAATGCATAAAATCAATTTTCAAGTTTGTTGACCATCCCGCGTCAAGTTATCTTTGATACGTCAGTATTTTATATTCATTGATCATGGTCCAGGCGTGCGATCTACTGGCTAGCTTCTCTTTGTCTTTAAGTAGTGATAGTTTATTTGCTGTAGTATTAAAAACATTTTAAAGCAACTGGAGAAGGGGAATTTACCTGCATTGTTTGGATTCCTAGTTCTTTGATTGCTGAATTCACATAAAGGCCTGCTAGTGCTAATTCATTCCTCTGACTCTCCTGCCACAAACCTTGGAATAATTGGCTTCCGAAGACTGACCTTATTCGGTTTGAGGTTTTGGCTTAGGCTCCTAATCTTGCTATTAATTGATTTTTGAGTCCGAAGTCCAGTATTATCTGGGCAGGTGATGCTTTTGTAAAAGGTGAAACAGTGATTTAAATACTTTTGAAGAAATTAGATTTAAAAGTGCTGCGTTTCTACCCCGAAGTATCTCACTATCATATGTAACGGTCAGTAGAAGTCCTGCTGCAATGACTTTCTATAGTGGTGCATAACTTGGACCCTATAAAGTTCTTTGTAATGTATGGATTGCTTGGGTCAAGGTACAGCTTTTCTCTTTAAGTCCTTCCTGTGCTGTTTGAAAGTAGCCCTCTCGTCAAACAGAAATCCCAGGTATAAGTACGTATGTTGTTGTCTGCTCAAATAGGTCACCACCCAGATACCATGTATGCCCTTTGTTTGTTCTAACACTTACTTCCATGATCTTTGTTTTCTTTAAGTTAACTGCCATGCCATTAGTTACTGATATGTATATATATATATATATATATATATATATATATATATATATATATATATATATACAGAGCTAGTCTATGAGACGTTCCAGACCAATTTTTGTTTGGCTGATCAATATAACGTAGTCTGCATATAATAAGTTCGATATGACCATAGATCCTAATTTTGGTGCGTGAGAATTTACTCCATCCCGTTTAATCGAAAGGTCTGCTAAAAACAAGTTAAATAAATACGGTGCAAGAACACAACCCTGCCTTAGGCATTGATTTGTCATTATTTTCCTTGATAACATGGATTCATCACCAATTCTCAACCTCGTCCAAGTTTTCATATATAATAATTGGATGGCCTTTAAGAGTGGTTCTGGGATGCCCCACCAAGATAGCTTTTGCCACAAAAGGTTCTGACTTGCACAATCAAAAACAAATTGAGCGCTGTTTCTTGTGTTTAGGTTTATCAATTAGAAATGATACCGCCAGTAAGTTAGTTTTCGTGCCAGTTCCTTGAGAGAATCCTGTTTGGTTTGGGGTTACAATCAATGTTCCCTCAATCAATCAATCAATCAAAGCATTTGTATAGCGCACTACTCACCCGGAGGGTCTCAAGGCGCTGGGGGGAGGGGGTCCGCTACTGCTCGAACAGCCAGGTCTTGAGCTGCTTCCTGAAGGCGAGGTGGTCTTGGGTCAGGCAGAGGTGGGTCGGAAGGGAGTTCCAGGTCTTGGCGGCCAGGTAGGAGAAGGACCTTCCTCCTGTGGTGGCTCTTTGGATGCGGGGGACGGCGGCGAGGGCGTGGCTGGTCGATCGAAGCTGGCGTTTGGGAGCGTAGAAGTTGAGGCGGCTGTTGAGGTATCCTGGGCCTTGGTTGTGTAGGGCTTTGTGTGCGTGGGTGAGGAGCCGGAAGGTGATTCTCTTGTTGACCGGGAGCCAGTGCAGGTCTCTCAGGTGTCCGGAGATGTGGCTTCGGCGGGGGATGTCCAGGATGAGTCGTGCTGAGGTGTTCTGGATCCGCTGGAGTCTCTTCTGGAGTTTGGCGGTGGTTCCGGCGTAGAGGGAGTTGCCGTAGTCCAGACGGCTGGTGACGAGGGCCTGGGTGACCGTCTTCCTGGTCTCGGTGGGGATCCATCGGAAGATCTTACGTAGCATGCGCAGGATGTTGAAGCACGACGAGGAGACGGTATTGACTTGTCTGGTCATGGAGAGGGAGGAGTCCAGGAGGAAGCCCAGGTTGCGTGCGTGGTCTGTTGGTTTGGGTGCGCTGCCCAGGGCGGGGGGCCACCAGGAGTCGTCCCAGGCGGAGGGTGAGGATCCCAGGATGAGGACTTCCGTCTTGTCCGAGTTCAGTTTCAGGCGGCTGTTCGACATCCATTTGGCTACGTCTGTCATCCCTTCGTGCAGGTTGGCTCTGGCGGTGGTGGGGTCGTTGGTGAGGGAGAGGATCAGCTGGGTGTCGTCAGCGTAGGAGATGATGTTGAGGTTGTGCTGGCGTGCGATGGCTGCGAGGGGGCTCATGTATACGTTGAAGAGTGTTGGGCTGAGCGAGGAGCCTTGAGGAACGCCGCAGATGACTTCGGTGGCCTCCGATCTGAACGGGGGGAGGCGGACTCTCTGTGTCCTTCCGGCGAGGAAGGAGATGATCCACTCCAGTGCCGTCTCCTGGATTCCGACGTTGCTGAGGCGCTGTACTAGGGTGCGGTGGCAGACAGTGTCGAAGGCCGCGGAGACGTCCAGGAGGATGAGGGCCGCTGTTTCTCCGTTGACGAGCAGGGCTCGGATGTCATCGGTAGCTGCGATCAGGGCGGTCTCGGTGCTGTGGTTGGCCCGGAAGCCAGACTGCGAGAGGTCGAGGGAACCGTTCGTCTCGAGGAAGGCGGCCAGTTGCTTGTTGACGATCTTCTCGATGACTTTTGCCGGAAACGGGAGTAGCGAGATGGGGCGGTAGTTCTTGAGGTCGGTGGGATCGGCTGATGGTTTCTTGAGTAGAGCGCTGAGTTCGGCGTGCTTCCAGCTCTCCGGGAAGGTGGCGATGTCGAAGGAGGTGTTGATGATGTCCCGCAGGTGGGGTGCGATGACGGCGTCGGCCTTGTTGAAGACGTGGTGAGGGCAGGGGTCTGTCGGAGATCCGGAGTGGATGGAGTTCATCGTGCGGATAGTGTCTTCGGTGTTGATCGGGGTCCAGGCGCGGAGGGTGGTGGTGGGGGGCGGTGGTTCGGTCGCGGCGTGCGTCGGTTGAGTGCTGAAGCTGTTGTGTATGTCCGCGATCTTGTTGTGGAAGTAGGAGGCGAGGGAGTTGCAGAGGTCTTGCGAAGGGGTGATGTCGTTGTTTCCGGCGTTGGGGTTGGAGAGCTCTTTGACGATGTTGAAGAGTTCCTTGCTGTTGTGTGCGTTGTTGTCCAGTCGTTCCTTGAATGCGGTTTTCTTGGTGGTGTGGATCAGTTGGTGGTGTTTTCGGGTGGCGAGCTTGAGGGCAGTCATGTTGTCCGGTGTTGGGTCTCTGCGCCAGGTTTTCTCGAGTGCTCTGCAGTTCTGCTTGGAGCTCTTGAGTTCGTCATTAAACCATGGGGCTTTCTTGCTGCCGGGTCTGCTCGGCTGGGTCTTCAGAGGGGCGAGGTCGTCTGCGCAGTCGCTGATCCATTTCGTGAGGTTGGTGGCCGCTTGGCTGGGGTTCGTTGTGCTGGTGGGAGGGTTCTTGCTCAGGGAAGTAGCGAGCTGGTCTGCAGTGATCTTGTTCCAGCTTCTGCGGGGAACTTGTTGCTGGTGATGGTGGAGCGTGGTCCTTCTGAAGCTGAAGTGGACGCAGCTGTGGTCCGTCCAGTGGAGTCCCGTGGCGTGGCTGAAGGCGATGTCCTTGCTGGAAGAGAAGACCGGGTCGAGTGTGTGTCCGGCGTAGTGGGTGGGGGTGGTCAATTTTTTCCTCTGTGTGTGGCAGTGTGAGGTCTCTGTGCGCTCCAGCAACGGCAATGTGCGCCAAGAACCCGACCGCTTGTGTGGGTGCAGAAACAGGGGTTCTGACACTGGGGTTCCTGCTTGATTGTGCAGATAAATAACATAAGTATTGGAAGTGACGAGGCCTGTTTGATGGGGCAGGCAGGGCTGGACTGAAAAAGTATATGTAGGAGAAAATGAGATGGTGAATTGAAAGCTTTGCAATCTGATATTTGGAGGGGAGTAATGGTGCATTTTAATTTGTCCTTTAGTATAATAACTATGCAGCCCCCCTACCCTTCCTATACGAACTTGTCTGAGTATTTGAAACCCAGAGGGAAGGGCCATCAAAATATCCAGATCTGCACTATTGTTAAGCCAACATTCCATAATAAACAAAACATCGAAATCTCCCTCTTCCAACAGAAGCCGTATTTCTATTTTATGTTTTGGGAGGGAATGACTATTAATTAGGCTTAACTTCCATATTTTGGCTACCGGTTGTAAAGACCGATTCAATGTAGTTCGCCTTTTCTGCCCAGCCCTGCCAAGTGTCACACATCTTGTGTGACACTAACGCATTTTAAGTTACATTACCGCATGTAAAACAATTGTCACGCAAATAAGCGTACTTAAAAGCGGAGTGTATTACCGGTTTTTATGGTTTGTAGAGTCTGATATTTTGTTAGGTTACAGAAACACAAAGCAGACGGGGCACAGCAGCCTACATGAATTCTGCTATGCTTTGATTGTTCACCCTGGTATTTTGCTTGTTATGTAGGTAGGCTGACCTTTCCAACCTCCCCCGGCACTAATTGGTCAGTATTAATAGGCACATGCGTGCAGCCTTATGGCCTGCTCAACACAGCGAAGTTTACTAGTGCCAGGCGGTCCATGGAGTGTTAGTTCTACTAAAGGACGAAGATAAGCAGCAGCCTGCTGGCTTGTGTCAGGGACTGAAACGCTCGGCGCAGGCAGAATGTTTTCAGTTTTCAAATCCTCTTGCAACTAGCCCGGGCCACAAGGAATTGCTGGCACCAGAATGAAATTGAAGGACAAGGTGGCCCTCATTGACACGTACTGCCTTCCCCTGCTGGAAGGGGGAGGGGGGGAGGAGGAAGTGTTCGACAGGGGCTATCACAAGGAAATGTGCCATGGGTCTGAAGGCTCTGAAGACTGCGTGCCAGCCTCGCCATGCCCTCTTCAAATGTGGTGAATATTTCACATTTGATTATTGATCACTTTTTGAGATGAGACAAAACTTAGCGCTAAAATACAGTGCTTCTCCATCACGTGTAAATTTTGCCTAAAACTCCAGTTACCTAAAGAGAAAGGGGGTATAGGGCTGCCGAACTTCAGGAACTATCAGACTGCTTACCTATGTAAACAGGGAGCCAATTGGCTCCTCCCTCACGCGGATTACACTCCTGTTTGGGTGAATATACAAAGAGCGATCATTAACAATATGCCTCTCTGCTATACTGACGACAGATACTTCTGCTTTTTCCCATTCTAGATACATCTTGCTCAACACTAAGAGGGCCCTGCTAATCCAAGAGAGGAACCATAAAGTCAAGATCAAAATACACAAATCCAATCTGGCCTCCTTATGGCATAACCCGACCTTGAAAATAAATGGCAAGACCCTCTACTGGGAGCACTGGTCAAAAAGCGGGATTAATTCAGTCAAAGATCTATACATGGGCTCTTCGCCTTTGCCTTTCTCCAATTTACAGTCCCAGTTCGAAATTAAACCTATGGACTTTTACAGATTCCTACAACTCAAATCACTAATTTCGGCCCGCTTCATCTCTCCTTCCGATCCGACATTAACTGGTAGGCTATCCCAACTGATACAAAAGGGACCCACAGTCTCCAAGATTTACAAACTCCTCTCCCCAAACTCACAAAAAGCACACAGAAAATGTGAAACATCCTGGGAAAAAGAGGAAAACTCTACAAATATACCATTTGACTGGGAAAAGATAAACCTGACTCCTTTCCTTAGCAAAGTTTCGCCTATACTTTCTCAAACAAAACTAATGATAATAAACAGAACGTATAGGACTCCGGAGAAACTCTTTAAACTTAAACTTATTGATAGTCCCACTTGCTGGAATTGCAGACTTCAGGTTGGTGACTTGGCCCACATGCTTTTTTATTGCCCGTTATTACAATCTTACTGGGATAAGATTTGTAATTACATTCAAAGGACCTTTCACTACCGCCCACCTAAAGAATTTGCTTATGTATTGATGGGGCTATAGATCCTCATCTTGGTAATGTCGAAGATCGGCACTGAATGGATCTCATGCTCACACTAGGGTGCAAAGTTATACTAAGTAAGTGGAAGAGTTCGAATGAAGTCTCCTTTAAATTGTGGAAAGAGTGGCTGTTTTCACTAAGAGCAGCAGACAATGAGGCACTCCACACTTCACCATGGCGTAAATCGCACAGCAAACTATGACTACTTAGAACTCTGCTACGACCCACCATGAACTTTCAACTAACAGTGAGCATATAATGCCTCAGATTCGGACACTTTCAAATCCACCTTAGACATAGATTGCCTCAGCTGTCACTGGCACAATAACCATCAAAAGGCTAGATTATTTATGGTCATCTTATTTATTTAGTGTTCTTATTCTTTCTCCCTTCTTCTTGTTTTATAAAATTGTTGAGGTCTCGCCGCAAACAACATCCAGGAGCGGCTGGAGACTACAGCTCCCAGTGGGCTTTGCGCTGACTTCCTGTCCCCGCTGTCTTCGCGCCCGGAGGCGCTACAAAGCGGAGCCTTGACCTCGGTGGAGCGGGGGTCTTTTCAAGCCGCACAGCCTACCTGCACAGACGCCAGCACTCTGCCTCTGCCCCTGGGTTGCCAACGCTGTAGGTCTCGCCGCAAACAACATCCAGGAGCGGCTGGAGACTACAGCTCCCAGTGGGCTTTGCGCTGACTTCCTGTCCCCGCTGTCTTCGCGCCCGGAGGCGCTACAAAGCGGAGCCTTGACCTCCGCGTCGCGGGACGCGCGCGGGCGACGCCGGGCAGAGCCCGGGCAGAGGGCGGGCCGTCTGTGGCCGTCCGGGGCAGGAGGAGGCAGGGCAGGGCCACCCCCCTTACACCCACCGTTCAGGTCTCAGGTCGTGGTGCTCCACTGTGGGGCCGGAACCCAGCATGTCAACACGTTCCGGTAAGTCCTTGAGGGGTGGCGGTGAAAGTGCCCCTGGGGGCACTATGTTCGGCTCTATGGACAAATTCCTCACTAGGGTGGCGGCTGTCATCGACAATGAACTCGCCATATCAGAACGGCGCCTTTCTTTTGACTTTCCTCCTTCCAAAAGCCCATCTCCAGCAATAGTGTTGTCCGCACAAAACTCCATTTCCCCTGCACTCTTGCCTGGGGACCTACCTGGGGATTCTTACATTGCGCCATTAGAGGGTGGTATAGATGGGGCAGAAAGCTCGCAGACTTGTAATCACTCCACCAGCCCTTGTGCCATGCTTATAGAGCCCTGCACCGAGTCTTCCATAGCATGTCCACCTGGCATCCAGTCCCAACATTGCTCTGATGCTCCTGCTCTTGACCCACAACCTCCGCCTAAGATTCGATCTACCCGGGGGCTTAACAAAAGGAAGGGGAAAAGGGCAATTAACATTCGAAAGGGCTGTCCATCCTCGCTTACTAAGCACGCCAGGTACCCGCCCCAGAGGGGTCTTTCCCCCCCGGGCGCCGTAGGACCTGTATCTTCAGGGATTCCCATTACCGCTCCAATTGTAGCTGACACAGTATTACCTTCCCTGCTGGTCCCATCAGCGCCTGACCTAGCCAATGTGGGTCCCTCTCTGGAGTCGATCGAGAAGCTGGTCAGGTCTCTTTTTGTACCACTTACTGACCAAGTCAAGAGGTTGGGGGATAGGCTTGATTGCTTTGAACAGGCAACCAGGGATAATTTTTTTTCCCTGAAAACCCTGTTCAAACTTCAGCCAAAGCTCAGTGAGGATAAGACAGACAGGATAGATAAGAACACTAGGATAGAGGTTCCAGTTAGACCCCCTTCAGGAGAACAGCTGCCGCAGCCGCCCAAGCGACCAGTCTCTGGGAATACTACCTCGGTTGCCCCTCAGGATGGCCCTAGGCAGACAAGGCTGAATGTCTCCACCCATGCTGCCCAAGTGCATGCTATCCCTCCCCCAGTAGTAACAACCTCGGCGCCTATTCAAGGCCTAAGGCAACATCAGAAGGGAGGGATGGGCCCAACTTCGCAACCTGGGGCCGCTTCACCTGTTACAACTGGCGGCATAGTATCAACTCCTAAGGCTATACCCATTCCTGTCCCACCTATAAACCCTCCTCCTTCAGGTTTTCCTCAGAATATCAGACGAAAGTGTCCCCCAGTTAACCTCCCCCCTGAGTGCCACCCGTATGTTGCTATCCTCACCAAAGTCCCCCCTATCAGGAGTACCCAGCAGGAAAACCATCAGGCACTTAAGAATAAGGTCATCCACTGGCTGAAAGCCAACAGGCCCTTGCCTCCGGGAGTGGATGGTATAATTCTTGGTGTACGCAGGGTGGGATGGATTGGAAACGGGAAAAAATCCCTTGAAGGGGATTGCGTGGTGGTAAATTTCCAAGATGCCAGGGTTGCCCACCTGATATGCTCCCAAGGACAACCCACGGTTGGAACGGGTATCGACGTAGTCGACTTAACATTCTTTTACCCCCGGTCCATTACGACCACTTCCTCCTTTCACCTTGGACAACCCACCTATATTAGCAGTCCTGGGGGCCAATTTCCTGTGGAGAATACCGTCCATAGCCACTCTCCCCCGGGAGTTTTCCCACAGCGGCTACTCCTAGCTCCAGTGATACCGAACTGGGGATCCTGGGGTTGCTGACTCTGTGATGTTCCTGGGGAGGTTCCTGTGGCTTCGAGCCCTGCTGTTGAGCCAACACCTTACCTTAAAATCAATAGCTCCTCGTCCTCATCGCAAATTCAGGCTACAGCCGAGCTTGTAGAAGAGCAAGGGGAGACCGGGGCATCTTTTAACCTTCTGGCTAGCCTCCCTGGTGTGGGTGTTGTGGACTTACCGCTCCCTGTCGAGGATTGTAGCATTGCGGCTGTGACGGACCCCCCGATTAGGGTTTTCAGCTGGAATGTGGCGGGCCTCGAGAGGAAGCTAGCGCTGCCGGACTGGAACGAGCTTGTGGAGCAATACTCCATATGCCTGTTCCAGGAAACCTGGAGTCGGGTGCCTCTACACAAGTCGGGATATTCCACCCACTTTTTGCCGGCAGTACATAGTGCAACTGGTAGGGGCCGCCCTTCGGGTGGCCTATTAATCTGGGTGGCCTCAGGACTTAACTGCAGGGTGGTGGAGCGGGACACCAATTGCCCGGATCTCCTTAATATATTGCTGAGAAATTCCCAGGGCCGAGTCATCTTAAACATTTTTAACATCTACGCCCGAGGCACAAAGGGGGGCAGAGAATCCCCAGTAATAGCCTGTCTGGAAGCCCAGCTCCGCTCATCTCCTCATAGGTCTTGTACCTTGTTGGCGGGTGACCTGAATTGCACTTTTGAGCCCCTGGACCTTGAAATCCTAACAGACCAAGAGGAATATGATAGTGGGTGGGGGATTCCGCCCCTCGAGCTTAGTCCTATTAAAAAGTGGACAGAAGTGGCCCTCCAGATCAACTCACTAGCTATGGAGTTTGGTCTCAGGGCTGCCAATGGCAGGACAAGGTCCGACAAAGCAGGGGCCCACACCTACAACAGGCCAGGGCACATGTCACGGATTGACTATTTTCTCCTTGACATACACCTGTGGAGCATGGTGGAGGACATGGTGATTGTACCATCGGTTGAGAGTGATCACAATCTCCTGTCCCTCACCTTGTCCTACAGGTTTCTTAATAGCACCGCGAGTAGATTTTCTAGTAACCCCGCCCCGGACCTGTCAGTGGTTACAAACTGTGGACGACGGCTAAAGTGGGCGAAGTTGGCACTTTCAGAGGAGAAAACTTCTGCCATTAGGCAGCTCCTTGCCTCGGCCCTAGTCAATCTCGACCCCCAAGAGGAAGGGCTGATGGAGGTGGCATCCAGGTACTGTGTCATAACTCAGGCTATTAGTGACCTCTTTGTAGTTTCAGCTAATTCGAGTAGAAGGAAACCAGGCTCACGATCGGGACAGGGCTGGTACAATCAGAAGTGTAGGGAGGCGAAGTCACTTCTCATTAAGGCAGTCAAGTCCAAATTACCGTCCATGGCTAGGGAGGCAAGAAGATACTATGCACTCTGCCAAAAAAATGCTAGGATGGAGTGGGAGGATAATTTCTGGCAGGACCTCCTGGCTGCCAGTCGTGGGAAAGATGCCAAAGGTTTTTGGGACATGGTGGGCAAAAGGAACCGTCCTGACGATACCCGGAGGACCTGTACCATCAATGCCCAGACTTGGTTCTCCCACTTCCAAAAACTTTATTCTGCTGTTGAAGGCCCACTTAACGAGTCTTTTAACCTCCCACCCTTTACCCTAGTTCGTGACCTGGAACTTTTTTCTGTTTTGGATGTAACAAAGCAGATTAAAACCCTGGTTCCATTGAAAGCAGCTGGTCCGGATGGCCTACCAGGCGATATCCTCCGCGCTTATCCGGAAGAATGGGGGGTACTAATCTCTGCACTCCTCAACGCAATTATTGGGGGAGGCCCTGTGCCTGACTCCTGGAGAGGTGCGGAGGTGGTCCCCATCTACAAAAAGGGCAGTCGGGATCTACCCGGGAATTATAGGCCTATAAGCCTAATAGATTCAAGCCAGAAATTGGCGGGGAAAACCATCTTGGGGAGGATCTCCCAATGGGTGGACGATAATCACATCCTGTCCGATATGCAAGCTGGGTTCCGTTCAGGTACAGGAACTATCGAACAGGTCTTCAGGCTCTTGTTATTATACTGGAAGGTGGTGGTACTGGGCAAAGGCAGTCTTTATTTGGCCTTTATTGACCTTAAGACTGCCTTTGACCTGGTACCTAGGGAGGAACTCTGGAGGGTGCTTTACGGTTTAGGGATGCCCCCGTATATACTAAACCTCCTTATCAACCTGCACACCAACACCTATGCCCAGGTTAGATGGGGGTTGAACGGGGAAAAGACCGATAAGATCAGGGTCGAGAGGGGAGTAAGGCAGGGCTGCGTTCTGGCCCCTACCCTATTCTCCCTCTACATTAACGGGGTGGTAGATCACCTATTGGGCGAACCAGCAGACGCTCCCACCCTGGGAGGAGTAAAAATTCCAACTTTGTTGTTTGCCGACGACACCCTCCTCATCTCTAAAACCCCCCAAGGTCTCCAGACACTGCTGAACCGCTTTCAGGACTTCTGTACCACTAAGGGCCTTGTCATCAACGTAGATAAGACTAAGTACCTAGTTATGCATCCACCTCGCAAACTTGGCCGCCCTCCCATTCTGAACTCCATACCTCTAGAAAGAGTGGCAGAATTTGATTACCTGGGAATTCGACTGAACGACGCGATGAGCTGGACTGCCCACATTGACAAAATGACATTGGCCCACAAAAGGGTGGGGGGCGCTCTTCTTAAGGAGTTCAACAACTCTTCAAAACATTGTGTTGCCCCTCTACTTGAGATATACAAAGCACGTGCGGTCCCTGCGTCACTTTATGGAGCGGAACTGTGGGGTTTGGGCAAAGTTGACTCACTGAGCAAGGCTGAAAATAAATTCATCAAGGATCTCCTTGCCATTCCATCGAGTAGCCCGACCATCCCAGTGCTCATGGACACTGGCTGCAAAGCCATAAGGGACCAGGCTCGGCTTCGACCCCTTTTGCTTTGGGCACGCTTGTGGAGGGTCCCGGAGCTAAAATCCTATGCCAATGGTCTGGCAGAGGTGATGCACTCTGACGGTTGGCGTAGCATCAAATGGCTGAAGGACATAAAACACCTTTTAGGGGACCTAGGCCTGGACTCTTGCTGGCATAGCCACTCCGCTCCTCCGAAGGAGACTTTAAAAAAACTTTTCTGGGAGTGGGTTTGTGTGAAGCGCTTGAGAAGCCAGCAGCACTGCAAAACCACCGCAGCTTTTCTGCTGTTAAAAGACGCTGTCATGTATGAGCCGTACATGGACATAATATCAGTTGCTATGGATAGGTCCTTGTACATCAAATTTCGGTTAGGAACCCTACCCTTGGCCGACTTTTGCTCGAGGTGGAATAAATCCCAGCCTATATCATGCTTCTGTGCTCTTTGTCGTGACAAGCCAGAGACGGTGCCACATTTTCTTTTTGAATGCCCGGACTATGGTCGCCCCAGATCACGTTGGCTTGGTCCCATCTGTAGAGAACTGGGTACTCGTCAGCACTCCGTTGCACTCCGGATTCTTTTAACCAACACAGCCCCTCCCATTGTTTGTGCTGTTGCTAAGTTTTTAAAATGGGCTTGGTTGATTAGAATTAGAAGACTGTCCATATCAATTTAATTCTTTTTTTATCTAATTTATGCTGACCTAACGTGTTTTATTCTTATACTAAATGTACAGTCTTACTTTTTTCGACATGCTGTTTTTATCTTTCGTACTGCTTTTATGATATGTGCATATCGAAATAAAGCATCAATCAATCAATCAATCAATCAATCAAAATTGTTGTATTAGCTGTTGCCGTTTTATTTTATATTTAGTACAACATGGGCTTATTCCTAATTCTTACTGTTCCAGAATGATGTGTATTATGTATTACTAGCAGCCCGTCTCGACGTTGTCCGGGTATGAATTGCTGACGGCCAGTAGTATATTGTCTTGTAGGATTTCGTTTTGATAGCATTTCTTATCTGTGACAGGCCTGTGAAACGCTCCGATTCAAGGTGCACTGCTGATGCACTTAAGAGTGCGCGTTCAGTAGTGTGTGAACTCGAGTTTCCCTACTTTATTTTTCCTTTCAATATTATATAGCGCGAACTCGACAACATGGCATGAGCACAATTTACATTACAGAAGAACACATTCATTTATGGTAGGCACGGGGAGACAAAGCGATTTGCCCGGAATCACAGGATATTGAGCTGATGCCGAGATTCAAACTTAGCTCCCCAGCTCTAAAGTTCGCAATTCTAGAACTTGTAGCGGGAGGTGTGTCTAAAAGTGTATGTCGGTGCTGGCCATCAATGAGAGAGACCTGTGCATTTTTCAAATGGGTGGTGAAAAAATATGAGTATGTTGCTGGAGATGTGGGCCGCCGTGCCACCAATGTACTTACCGGGGAGAGTAAACACCCATTATTCCGCAACTTTCTTTCCGCATACCATCACTCCGCATACTTTCATTACAAAAGTACCATGACTCCGCAATGCCATTATAACGCATGGCATTACATTTTATATGCTTTTACCCGCATACATTTACAACGCAATTCATTGTAAATGCATGAATGGTAAAAGCATGTTTTTTTTAATGTTTGGATAAGGTAAGTATGGGTATAGGGGTATATGTTTTGGGGTACTGAGGTATGTTTCGGGGTGTTTGGGTATTTTAAGGGTTCAGATATAGTTTTGGGTTATGGGGTACAAGGGTAGTTTTAGGGTTTAGGGATAGGTATGGGTTTTGGGGTAAAGGTGTATTTTTAGGGTTCAGGGCTAGGTTTGGGTTTTGGGGTATAGGGGTATTTTTAGGGTTCAGGGGTAGGTTTGGGTTTTGGGGTACAGGGGTATTTTAAGCGTTCAGAGCTAGGTTTGGGTTTTGGGGTACAGGGGTATTTTAGGGTTCAGGGGTAGGTTTGGGTTTTGGGGTACAGGGTTATTTTTAGGGTTCAGGGCTAGGTTTGGGTTTTGGGGTACAGGGGTATTTTTAGGGTTCGGTGGTATGTTTGGGTTTTGGGGTACATGGGTATTTTAAGGGTTCAGCGCTAGGTTTGGGTTTTGGGGTACAGGGGTATTTTAGGGTTCAGGGCTAGGTTTGGGTTTTGGGGTACAGGGGTATTTTTAGGCTTCAGGGCTAGGTTTGGGTTTTGGGGTACAGGGGTATTTGTAGGGTTCAAGAGTAGGTTTGGGTTTTGAGGTACAGGGGTATTTAGAGGGTTCAGGGCTAGGTTTGGGTTTTGGGGTACAGGGGTATTTTAGGGTTCAGGGGTAGGTTTGGGTTTTGGGGTACAGGGGTATTTTTAGGGTTCGGGGGTATGTTTGGGTTTTGGGGTACATGGGTATTTTAAGGGTTCAGCGCTAGGTTTGGGTTTTGGGGTACAGGGGTATTTGTAGGGTTCAGGAGTAGGTTTGGGTTTTGAGGTACAGGGGTATTTAGAGGGTTCAGGGCTAGGTTTGGGTTTTGGGGTACAGGGGTATTTTTAGGGTTTAGGGATAGGTTTGGGTTTTGGGGCACAGGGTATATTTATAGGGTTAAGATGGGTTAGTGTTTAAGGGTGTTGGGGTATTTTAAGGAGTAAGGGTGCGTTATGATTCTGGGGTGCAGGGGTTTTTAAAGGGAGCAGGGTGGGATTAGCACACGATATGAGACATGGAATGAAGGGCGGAACGTACCACACGCCCCCAGCGTTTGTCACGCCCCAGCACACGCCCACAGCACAACGCAGACACGCACACAAGGGACTACTTTACTGGCACGGTTCTTTTACCTTTTAAATGTATATGGTGGGTGTCTGCATAGCCTATGTCCTTCTGCTGCAACTGCCCTTTCCAACACTGTATTGGGTGTTGTGATTGGTGCTGTGGTTCCTGAGATTACCCGCCTCAAAGGTTTGGGCTCTCTCTTTATTATATTAGTATGGATGTATTAATGATGTGTACTTTGCACTCCTTTGATTTTTGTATTGTCTTCCCTTGTATGATTTCAATAAAAATGATTTGAACTTAAAAAAAAAGAGAAACATTTGACGATTAAATTGTCGATCCTGCGTTGATTTGTTTCAGTTTGTGCTATAATGAAATTCTAGTTTAAACGAAGAACTATCAATAAGAGATTCTCGTAAAGGATGAGAACAAACATTGAACAGGCCTTCGCTCCCACTGTTGCAGAGGCCTAAAGGAGCTGGGATCAGCTACTATAGTTATTACAAAAGGAGTTCGGGTTGACTGAGATTCGAGTTTGTTCCATTACACAGATATAAAAAAATGTAAACAGTAGAAGAGACAAAACAGTTGACATGGAGCAAAATAAGCTGCGAGACAGGATACCATTCTCCCCAATTATCCGTTGCAAGGAGGCAGAGTAATGCTAAACCGTGAAAGAACTACACCTTGAAACAGATGTAGAAAATGCAGACCCTTCTCAGAAAAACGCATGCTGTTCCTCCCTTAAAAAAAATCACAAACTACTGCAGATAAGATACAACGCAGTACTCTATAGTATGCGGAGAGGAGCACCAGAATCATTTATGTCACTGTGCTATCCTGATATCTTTTTTTTGCAGTTTTATATAGCGCGAACTAGAACCGAACCGAATCAGTTATCAGAGCGCTTTACATAGCACCAGTTACGTTACATTTTTTTTTGTTTTTAGGCACGGGGAGATTAAGTGATTTGCCCAGAATCACAGGGGGGTTTTTGGCGTTGTTACCGAGACTCGAACCCAGATCCCCAGGTCCGAGGTCGAGCGCCGTAGCCGTTAGGCCAACCCCTCTCCCCATCTTCAGACTGCAACTGTCTCCAGCACATCACAGCCCTTTCCACAGTCTAAGCAGATTGGTTAGAAATGGGGGAGAGGATTTACGCCTTACGGCTAGAGCGGTCAACTTCGAAGTTGATGGTGGTGAAGTATCGGCAACGACGCTCAACATCCTGTGATTCTGAGCAAATCACTGAATCTCGCTGTGCCTAACAAAAATGAATGTGTCCTTCTGCAACGAAACTGGTGCTCATGTAAAGCGCTCCGATACCGGATATCTCGGGTCTAGTTTGCGATAAAAAAAACTCTAAAAAATAAAATGTATTCTTATGTCAACCCCAACTACTGTGGTTCAATCCTCAATTTGTGCTCCTCCAGATCAAACACTTAAAATATACTGCAGTTACACAATTATTTTACTGTACAGTTAGCTCAAAAGGATACTAGATGAGTGCCCTTCCATATAGGTTTCCCTTGTCTTCATTGCTTGATTTTGCTTCCGAGAACGGGTCACTCATAGTCGTTGAATGTCACTTATAATTACACTAAAATTACGAAAATGTCACACATAGCAATCTGGAACCTTGGCAGCTATGTCTGCTCTTTTAGCTCATGGTTACACTGTGCACATACCTTAATTCCCTCATCTGAATTGCATAACCCCGAGTACTTAAGAAGCGAGTGTAGGAATGTACAACCCACAGATATCTGCAGCAGGTGCATTAACCTGACAGGCTGCCTCACTGGGATCAGAAACATAACTTTCACATTAGATGTCTTACTAGTGGGTGTATTCACCAACCAATGTAAGGGGCGTAGTAATGTGTGCCCTGCATTTAGACAGAGTTCTGCCACAGAGTTCAACCCACTGAGCTATCTAACTGAGATTCGCCCCATTTCGCCCCATGCATGGGACAGAGACCGCTCTCCTCGCTGTGACAGAGGGGGCCAGGATGATTGCGGATCAGGGTGGCACTGCGGCCATTATTCTTTTAGACCTCAGTGCCGCCTTCGACACCGTAAACCACAACATCCTTCTACGTAGGCTCTCTGATCTGGGAATAACAGCTAATGCAGTTACCTGGCTTAAATCCTTCTTATCAGACCGCTCATTCCAATTCTTTAAGGGTAATGTCACATCCCCTAGGAAACCACTCAGTTGTGGGGTACCACAGGCTCCTCCCTGAGCCCCACACTTTTTAACATATACATGCACCCTCTAGCTGAGGTTGTCCGACCCTTTGGAGTGCAAATTGTGTCATATGCTGACGACACTCAGCTGGTGGTGACACTGAACCATCCCCTGACCCAGCCAAGCGACTTGAGGGGCTGCTTGGAAGCAGTCTTTTCATGGGTGACTCTGTCTTGTCTCAAACTCAATGGAGACAAGACAGAGCTGATGGTGTTAGGCAACTCCCCCCAAAAATCTATTGACCCCATAAAAGCCTAGGAATCTGGATGGACAAGGCACTCACCTTTAACTTCCAAGCAGTCAAACTCTCAGCTACCTGCTTTGGTATACTTAGGCTCATCCGCAAAATCTTCTCCCTCCTCCCATTTAAGGCAAGACAGATTTTGATTCAGGGCCTGATTCTCTCCCGGTTAGACTTTCGGAACGCCCTCTACTTGGGAGCCCCTCAATCGACCCTTAATAAGCTCCAAGTGATCCAGAACTGTGCAGCCCGCACCCTTCTACAGATCCCCCGTCGTCTCCCCGTAAAAACTGAACTCAGAGACCTCCACTGGCTACCCATCAGTAAAATAATCGAATTCAAGAGTATGTGGATTGCCAACCGTGCCTTTTGGAGAAAGGGAGCAACCATTAATCACCTTCTGATCACCCCCTATCATCCGAACAGACAGCTTAGATCTGCATCTGCCTTCCGAGTCACAAGTCACAGGATTCGGAAAGCCAGGTCAGGGGGCCGAACATTCTCCTTCAATGCAGCGGGACTCTGGAACTCCCTTCCTCTTCCCCTCCGTTCAGAACCCTGCGCCTAAGGCAAGCCCGTCTGCGCCCGTCCGCGCCTGGCCCACGCCTAGCGCCGGCCCCCCTGCTCCTCGACCTTCTAAAATTACCTGGACTAAGTCCCAGCTCTTGCAATTTAGACAAGATATCTGTTCTCCAGGTACGCGTTGTTGTCCCCTTAGTCTAGAGAATCTCCCCTACAACTGTTCATCTTGTGACTTCACTATCAACTCCCTGCGGAACCATCACCCTCCTTTATGGAAGATTGCTAAGCCCCAGATTCCCCCTAGGTTGTTAAAGGCGGCGCTGGTCAACTGTCGCTCTCTGCCTTGCCACGCCAATGAGATATGGCTATCCCTTGATACGCAGGATTGGGATATCCTATTTCTTACTGAAACATGGATCAAAGATACCTCCAAACCTGCAATCCACCTGGCCACTCCCCCCGGCTATCCATTGATCATTATCAATAGTGAAAATGACAAACCCGGAGGGGGCCTTGCTGTTATTTTAAAATCACATCTTAACTTGACAGTAAAGAGACTTACTAACTTAGGGCTCATTGAAGCAATGTACTTCACGATTTCGGATTCTACTACCATTATTTTAGCAGGTACTCTAGTATATAATCCACCTACTGCTTCCACCTCTTCACTTACCACCCTGTTGCATACAATAGCTGATCTCTCCTTAAAACACACCTACTTTACGGTGCTAGGAGATTTCAACTTACATGTGGATAATCCATCCTGCACACAAGCATCCTTTTTAACTGACACTATGTTAGGACTAACTTTGTCCCAATTAGTTAAGGGCCCCACACACTCAGCAGGTCATACTCTTGACCTTATATTCACCAATCATCCCGACATTGCCTCTCTTCCTGCACTGCCCCTTACCTGGTCTGACCATTTTCTCCTTCCCTTTGAAATCACCACCCCTTCTGTTCCTCCCTCATTTTCTCGGAATAGAGAGAATGGACGAAAATGGTTTAAAGTCACTTGTGACACCATCGACCCCTGCTTTTCATATCAGTTCGACCCTTCTACAGACCTCAATGAGGAAGTAGCTAGATATAATTCTGCTATTTCTGACGCTCTTGATGTTATTGCCCCTCTAGCCCCACTCGCTTCTGCTAGATCCCGACCGTCTGCTCCTTGGTTCTCTCCCTCCTTGCGGGAGGAAAAGAGCCAATGCAAGCAGCTTGAGCGCAATTGGCGTCGGACCTATGATGTCGAGTCCAAAACTGTTTATAAAGCTGCCTTGAATAAATTCCAAAAGCTAAAACGATCCACGATGAGAGGATACTTCGCACAGCTTATTAAGGAGGCTGAGAATTCCACCAAAACCCTCTTCAAGATAGTGAAGGATTTGGTGCACCCCCCCCTGCCATGAAGGCCCAGTGCTCTCCTAGTCAGACCCTCTACAACGGGCTTTCTGATTTTTTTCAGGATAAAATTTTGAAATTATCTTCTTCATTCGATCCCGTCCTGTCCCCCCTACCGACTATTGAGTTGGATTCTCAGCAATGCTCATTGAATTCCTTTGAAGAGCTCACTTCTGAGACCGCCACTGAACTACTTGTTCAAGTTAGTTCAGGGTCACCATTGGACCCAGTCCCCGCCAAGGTAATGGGCAATCTTGCCCCGGTTCTCATTACCTCCCTTCTCTCCCTCTGGAATTCTTCTTTAAACCTGGGTCAATTCCCTTCAGTGTGGAAACAGGCTTTGTTGGTTCCCATCCTAAATAAATCGGATGCGGATCCTTTACAATTTTGCAACTACCGCCCGATATCCCTTCTTCCCAAGCCTGCTAAGATCCTGGAAAAGGTGGTGCAGAGGCAATTGGCCTACTACTTAGAAACTAACCACCTGTTGCATGACTCTCAGTCAGGATTTAGAGCCGGCTTTAGTACAGAGACTGCTTTACTAGAGGTATCTGAGACGATCCGTGAGTGTGTGGACAGGGGTGAGGAGGCCATGTTGGTCCTCCTCGACCTGTCCGCCGCTTTTGGTACGGTATCCCACGATATTCTACTAGATCGCCTACAGCAGCTGGGAATTGGAGGCACAGTACTTACCTGGATTAGATCATTCCTTACGGGGCGGACGCAGAGGGTATTTCTTCGGCCCTTTCAATCAGAGGATAAACCTCTTCTGTGTGGAGTGCCCCAGGGTTCGGCTCTGAGCCCTCTTTTATTCAACGTTTACCTAGGCCCGCTTGCTAGGGTGGTTGAAGCGTGGGGGGTCAGAGTGGTCTCTTACGCTGATGACACGCAGCTTGTGTTCTCCTTTAGAGACCACTCTGATTCCCATTTTACCAACTTCCGCAACTGCCTTGGCAACATCTGTTCCTGGATGGCTTCCAACCATCTGGTTTTAAACACTGACAAAACGGAGGTTCTGTTTTTTAACCAAAAAGCTGCTCTCCCCGCTACCCTCTGGTGGCCTGCTGTTTTGAACCCCCCCCCCGATCCCTGTCCAGTCGGCCCGTAACCTGGGCTTTCAATTTGATAATACCATGTCTCACAAGGCCCAGATCAATAAGGTTACTTCTTTTTGGCAAACTCCGCATGATTAGGGAGATTTTCCCGTATCTTCCTTTGGACTCCCGTAAGACCATTGTCCATGCTTTGATTACGTCACACCTAGACTATTCAAACAGTCTATATGCTGGTGCCCCCTTGTACCTTATTGAAAGGTTACAAGTGGTTAAAAATGCAGCGGCTAGACTAATCGGAAACATCCCACTCCGCCAATCGGTAGCAGCCTACCGGAAAGAACTGCACTGACTCCACATTTCCCGCCGCATCCAGTTTAAAGTTCTGATCCTTGCCTTCCGTGCTATTAATGGCTCTGGCCCGGTCTATTTGAGAAAAAGACTCAAACTATCTATATCGGCCAGATCATTGAGATCGAACAGCCTACGTATCCTGGTGGTACCCAGATTCCGCCGTACCAGGAGCGGGGGCAGAACGTTTGGAGTAGCTGCTGCCAAGCTTTGGAACAGCCTCCCTTTAGATCTGAGGTTTTGTGAGTCGGAGCAAGTGTTCCGCCGCAAACTCAAGACTTGGTTGTTTACTACTGCTTAATACAGTTTTTCTTTTTCTGTGGACATGTACTCTATAGCGCCGGGACACCCCCTTCTGGGGGTAGCCGTGCGCTTTAAAAGCTTCTTAAAAAAATCCTTCCGGAAAAAGCTATTCAATAAATAATTCCATCTCCCCCCTTCATTCACACACGCAAATCCTCAGCGCTAGGACGCCTCAGGGTAGCTATCGCGCTATATAAAAACTACTCCATTCCATTCCATTCCAGATTCAAACGTAGAACCTGTGGAGTGCAGGGTTTTCCGTGCGATGTGATGGTTTCACTGATTTATCACATGACACACTGTGCGAGGCCCTCGGAGCTCCACCTGATCTTTTACAGCTTTTTAACAGCATTGCGGTGAACAGATTCGTACAACCTCTTGGGGCTCTCAGATGAAACCGGCCGAATGTGTAGAGCGCCTTGTAAGTGACTGGCCCGGTCCTGGCGCTGTTCTAGCAGGGGTTGTATTGTTCCGCTATAGACGGAGGTGCTAATTTCAATGGCTTCAGAAAGAAAGCACAATATAGTTTTAAACTAAACGTTGACCATCACCGCAGCCGACATTTTACCTCTAAGAACTATCCCACAAGAAAACGGCCTCGCAGCGCTCCAATGCCCGCCGAAACTTGTTTTTCCAAATCCGTTTCAGAGTCCTGTGGACAGCTCGGCGCTGAGGTCCAGGAAACTAATGCAAGTCGGAGCTCTGTGTGGGCTGTGATGCCTTGTGAGAACCCTGTAGGTGAGCCAGTGCATGAGGTACTGGGGGCAATGCAAGAGAGGCTCGAGGCGCTTTGGGCTTGCTGTAATTCCTCCTTAATGGAGCACAGCTACGGGGTGATTGTGGGCCATTGTGGAAATATTTATGTTAATTGCAGCGCATTACGGTGCTGCAATTAACAAATATTTCCACAATGGCCCACAATCACCCTGCAGCTGTGCTCCATTAAGGAGGAAATACAGCAAATGCAGGAGCCACAACAACCTGGAATGTGTCATTTTTCGCATCGCTCGAGTTATAAAAACGGCGGCGCGAATGATCTCCCGGGCTGTGTTGTGGGTGCGCGCTCCACAGGCAGCACTGCGCGTTCGGAGGAACAGACATGTGCGTGCGCTGCCGCGCATGTTGCTGGGAACACTGGTTACAATATTTTCTTTGCCCATTTCAGAAGCTCACTAAGAATCACATATTTAGCCTCAATGACTTGGAGGGTAATTAGGCGATAATTTTCAGGTTGTTGGCTATTTCCATCCTTACAAATTGGATTGATTATTGATCCCCTCCATGAGCTGGGTATCACCTGTTGCTGGAGTGCGCTTTTGTATACAGATGTCAATATACTTGCCCAAAACACTGTATTTGATTTAAAAAGAGCTTGCGGAAGTCCATTCGGACTGGGAGCCCCATCCTTCCTGCCTCTTTGAATTACTTTGCCCATTTGGCATTCTGAGAACTGGTAGGGGGCCTGTTCCTGTGAGCATTGCTGATTTTGTGTTGGATAACTCTGTGAGTTTGGATGCAATAAGATTTAGTCAATGGAGGGTTTAAAGTGTTCCATCAAGAAAGTTACCCAAATTGCTTCCATCAGATTAGAGCTTGTTACTCGGCTTGCTGCACGATTTAAACTGTTCCAAATTGCCAGAAATCTTTCTTCTTGAAGAGAAATAGGACTTTGCAGAGAGTTTTTGTTTTGCCTCTCTTTTGTCTTTTCAGATTGCATTTCTGTATTGTTTGTTAATACTATTGAAAATTCTGCAATACTCTAGGTTAACTGGAAATCTCTTGGCCTTCCCCCTAACGCGATTCAGCTCTGTCCACAATGCACAACAGTGTGCCGTAATTATAATTTTCGTGTGTTCACCTGAGTTAGATTTGTTTCGGATTGACCAAGTACATCTGAAAATGTGATGATTGTCCATTATTTCCCCAATAAAGAGGGACCAGTTTGCAGTTGTTAATGTGCTTTCATCTTATATTTACTGGTTAAAACGTAAAGTGTTAACTTATTTCCAGATTTCTGTACTGGCAGCAACGTTAAAATACTTGTCCCTTGCTGCCCAAGGTTTCTGTGCTTGGAGTGAGGGAGGCTTGCACTATCCTGCCCCTATGGTACCTGTGTTGCTAGGGAGCCTTCCATTCCTGTATCTATGTTGTGTACAAAGCCATGCACAGCCGCTCCTAGTGCTGCACATGTGCTGTGCAACAATGCTTGTTACAGCTGTGACGGAAGCTTGCCCTGCTGATGTCTGGTGGGCCTGTTTGTTTGTGAAGGAAACAGGCACTGCTGCTCCCACGCTGTCCCTGTTCTATGACATGGAAGCTTGGAGGGCTACTGTGAGCTGCTACTGCTCGGCATGAAGAACATATACACTGCTTGTGTCCTGCTGAACCTACACTGTTTGAGGGATGAGTGCACTGTGGCTGCCTGCAATGTAACTACTCTTCCTGTGAAGAAACCTTGCACTCATGCCCAGGCTGCACCTGTGGTGTGTGAAGCTTGTAATGCTAGAAAGTATGCATCGCCTATTGTGAGTGAAGCTTGTGGTTCTAGTATTTATGCAGCACGTGTGACGCTTGTAATGCTAGAAACTATGCAGCAACCATTTTATGTGAAACCTGTAATGCCAGTACTTATGCTACTTATGTACTCCCCCTGAGACCACTATACTGCGCAAAACATGGCACACTTTCACATGTCCATAATGGACGTGACACTTGTCTAGCTACCGGGGGCCATTATCACCCTCAAGCTGCTGATGACAGAGGGGTTATTCCTCATTAAACCTACTACTCCCCCATCCAGTCATCTTTTAACACTGCGCAGGACACCTCTCAGACTCAGACCCGCACACACCTTTACAGCTTTATCACTCAAAAGATCTCCGAAAACGTGACCCCTTGGGGGACCCATAGAGCATTGCAGCGCCGGCCCAATGAAAAGCACGGCCCATTGATGAAGCATGACATCCTTCGGGTGTGTGAGGGCACCAAGACAAGGACATACCCCCAGATGCATCAAGAACCCAGTTTGCTATTCCTTAATAGCGAAAAATAAAGATTCGCTATTAAGGAATAGCAAAATGCAATGTATGAAGAAATCACTAAAAAAATTGCGATTTCTTAAAATTCCTTAATTGCGACTCGCAAATTGCGACTCGCAATTAAGGAATACCTCCCCATTCGTTCCTATGGGCCTAGAGGCCCATAGGAATGAATGGAAAGATATTCTCAATTTGCGAATTGCAATTAGCGAATCGCAAATTGAGAATGCGATTTCAAGGGTGCAGGGGTGTCCAAAGGACACCCTGTTGCACCCCTGAAATTGATCTGTGCACAACATGAAACTTTAAAAAATGCACTTTAGTGCATTTTTCAAAGTTCTTGCAAATTACCATGAAGTTCAACTTCATGGTAATTTGCGATCCCTATTAACAAAATCGCTATTTTTTAAACTTTAATGCATTGCATTTAAGGAATCTCAATATGAGATTCCTTAAATGCAAGTAATCGCAATTTTGCGATTTCTTAATTTGCGATTTTTGCATTTGGGAAGATGCATCCACAATGCAAAAATACCGGTAATTCTGAGAATCTGCCCCTTTGCGAGCGGATTTTACCGTGATGCATCTATGCCATAGTGTCCTATGGCATTATATTAAGAGAACGACTTTCTTCCCCTCTTTCTATCACATTTTTCGTAGGAACTCTGATTCCCACGTACAACAATTCTACATTTCAGGAGAACGAGTCACTGGACCTAGATCCAGCTCCTTGTCCCCCCTGCCCCCATTTTTTGTGTAGTACTTATGCTACTCTTGCGGTGTGTGAAGTTTTTAATGCTAGTACTTATGCAAAACCGGTTGTATGTCAAGCTTGTAATGCTACTACTTATGCAGCACCTTTGGTTTGTGGGAGAGTGATGCTAGTTGTACTTCCACATCCGATGTGTTTTCCTGTTCTATGATAGCTTTACCAGATTGGTACATTTGCTATTGCATCCTGCCCCCTCAACTTCGACCTCGGCACTCAAGTCCATAAATGAGGCAGAGAGTGGCCCAACAGGGCAGAGGGGCCGCTGGCCTTAGAGAGGAAAGAACTCTACATGGTGATGGGAAAGGTAAAGAAACTGAGAAAATGTAATAAGTGAGAGTGAGCAAAGGAAGATAGAAAAAAATGGAAACATAAGAAAAATAACAGCGAGAGCAAAAGAAAGAAGAGGAAAAACTAAATGCAAGATGTGGAGAAGGTAGAAAAAAAGAAACACAGGGATATGAAAATACATACATAGAAAAGAGAACAAGGCAGGGAACAATGGAAGGAAATCGAATTAATGGGATTAAAGTAAAGAGAGAAATAGAAAAGTCAAAGAATGGGAAAAAGAGCATGAGTGGAAGACCTAAAGATGAGGCCCAAATGAAAGCAAGAGACAAAGGGACAAAGAGGGATGAAGCAATTTAATGTAAGTTGGATAATGAGTTGACAGGGGCGGCAGAGGCGTAGCAGGAGGAGGGGAGAGATGAGATGGCAAGGAGTCATGGCAAAGTGGTGGGGGACAAGTGTAATGCAAGGAAGCAAAAAAGGGATATGAACTGAGGGAAGAAACAGAGGCTAGAGTGAGATGAAAGGAGAATTGGAAGTTGGATCAGGAAGGGGAAAATGCGGGGATATTGTAATAGAAGTCTGATAGAAGCTGGGACATCCATGAGAATGAGAAAGGGTGGAGATGAGGAAACCAAAGATGGAAGTGTCATAGAAATAGATGAGTGTCAGTAAACCGGAAAAGAAGAGATGAAGAAAACCAAAGTTGTAGGGTGCAAATTTGGTTACCATCCTTGTATTGACAAAGCCCTCAGTGTCACATGCAATGATTGATTGTGGTACAGATGCTGCTTCTCTGCCTGTCTACACTGACCTACCCTGACCTATTGCACCTCCCAATCTCATTCAATGCAACTGTCTGTCTGTTGGCTTCTGTCCACCCACTCAAAGAGCCTGAAGCACTGATCTGTAACACTCGCACCTGGTTAGGACCAGTCGTTGCCCGATGAGTCCATAGAAGATTCCCCAGGCAGCCCCATCAGGTCAACAGTGGATGCAGATGTTACTAGTGGCAGGGCTTAGTAAGCAATGGTGCACTGCCTTGAAGTACATATAGTGATGTAGTGCTGCACATTCCCTTCACCAGTACAGCTTGTTGTCTATTATTGTGCATTCAGTATTTGAAACTGAAATTAAAATCCAACCATTTAAACCTAAACATCTCTCATATTACTTGTATTCCATACCCACTTAATTCACAACGTGTTTCCTCCATACCGGTTCATTTATAATAGTGAATGAATCCGTAAAACGTTTTATATCGAGTCCTCATCCAACACTCAGGCTTGTTTTGTACCAGCAAACATCTATCTGTAACATTCAAAATCAGTTTTGTCTTGAGATCAGAAAAGTATTCTGACTTACCTTCATCATTCACCTTCAGATTCTTCGTACTCCCTTACGCAGTTAACAGATTTAGTTCTCTTCTTGCATACCTTAGCATAATGCCCAATTATTTGTTTGCATCTGTTTTATTAGGTTTTAAGCAAGGTTAAGTAGACGTCTTACCAGGATAGGATACATTTCTACTGATATATAAATACAGCATGTGGATTATTAGCAGGATCCAATATGATACCGAATGCTTGGTACAGTACATACATAGCAGAAAAACAGGCACATATTAACACGCAAATGAAAGATAGTACATGTTCGGTAGCACATTATGGAACAGGCAAGATGATCATGATAAACAGTAGGGCCCCCAGCATGCAGAGTAGACAGAAGAACAAATGATGCCAGCATCCAATAAGACAACAAACTAAAGAAAATAGACCAAACTAGAGTACCATGCCTCTCCCAGGAGACTCCAATCACCTGTTCCAATCAATGACATACATGGTTCTGCTGTTCAACTTGCGGAGATTTAATCCTGGTGTGGGGTGAGAGAGGAGAGGCCCGCCACCTCACGATGTGCCCACTGTGCAATGTTGCCTCAGGTCTCCATATCCTTGTCGCCTTCCCCCACTGCAAGAGTCTGAGAGTTCTGGATCAGGATGCTCCTCATTTTGAAAATCATGCAGAATGGCGTCCCAATTGGCAGCAATGGGGTAGCCGTAAGTTATCCTCCCTATGCAGCGCTAACCGCTAACACTAAACACAGTCTTTATATTTTACATCCGAGAAGATCGCTCCGTGGTTTCCGCGTTTATTTTGTGGGCTGAAGGAAACATAACTGGTTTTGGA
Source organism: Lissotriton helveticus (assembly GCF_964261635.1). NCBI lineage: Eukaryota > Metazoa > Chordata > Amphibia > Caudata > Salamandridae > Lissotriton > Lissotriton helveticus. The sequence goes on from NC_136063.1 coordinate 97,273,512, forward strand.
ATTTCCCCTACTCTTACACGAGATGTCAAGTAATCCCAAATGGTAGGGGGAACACCTGTTTCCCAAAACTACAAGTGAGCACTCAAGGCACTCCCTTGCTTTTTACTGTTTCCTACCGATAGGTAAAACCTGGTGGTAAGGAATACAAAAAACATTATTAGAACGCTGCAAGGGTAACAAGGTCGCTCTTAGGTCACTTAAATCAAGGTCATTTAAAGGCCACTTAAACTACTTACTAGAACTGCCAAATTAGTCAGACTGTTACAATAAAGCAATTATAACACTTGTGTAGCTCCTCTTAAATTATTTGGCTCATATTACACAGAAAGACAAGATACCAGCAAACTCAAGGAGAAGGCGAAGAAGAGGAAGAATGACTTCAGGGAGATGCTGCCACTACAAAAGGAGTACAAAAGGGGGTGGTAATGGATGGAGCATCTGAACCAATCAAACACTCACACCCAGTCAAAAGATCTGGGTTTAATCCATCACCGTTCTTTAGCCCACTCTGCCACCCCAGTTCAGGCATGGCTATATGCAAATCAGTCTGACCCCGTGCCTCATGGGAACAGTCCAGCCCGAACTGCCAAGCCATGCCTTCCCTGGACCGGAAACAAGCTTCCGAGGACCGGTTGCTGGCATTACAGCCGTCTTCAGCCCGGCTTGCTTGAATCCAGTGGCAAAGTGAGCAAGGGACGCACGTCTGAGCACACCCTACCACACTAATGGCGGCCAAAAGCGGTACAAAAGGGGGTGGTAATGGATGGAGCATCTGAACCAATCAAACACTCACACCCAGTCAAAAGATCTGGGTTTAATCCATCACGTTCTTTAGCCCACTCTGCCACCCCAGTTCAGACATGGCTATATGCAAATCAGTCTGACCCTGTGCCTCATGTGAACAGTCCAGCCCGAACTACCAAGCCATGCCTTCCCTGGACCGGAAACAAGCTTCCGAGGACCGGTTTCTGGCATTACAGCCGTCTTCAGCCCGGCTTGCTTGAATCCAGTGGCAAAGTGAGCAAGGGACGCACGTCTGAGCATACCCTGCCACACTAATGGCGGCCAAAAGCGGTACAAAAGGGGGTGGTAATGGATGGAGCATCTGAACCAATCAAACACTCACACCCAGTCAAAAGATCCGGGTTTAATACATCATCGTTCTTTAGCCCACTCTGCCACCCCAGTTCAGACATGGCTATATGCAAATCAGTCTGACCTTGTGCCTCATGGGAACAGTCCAGCCCGAACTGCCAAGCCATGCCTTCCCTGGACCGGAAACAAGCTTCCGAGGACCGGTTTCTGGCATTACAGCCGTCTTCAGCCCGGCTTGCTTGAATCCAGAGGCAAAGTGAGCAAGGGACTCACGTCTGAGCATACCCTGCCACACTAATGGCGGCCAAAAGCGGTACAAAAGGGGGTGGTAATGATGGAGCATCTGAACCAATCAAACACTCACACCCAGTCAAAAGATCTGGGTTTAATCCATCACCGTTCTTTAGCCCACTCTGCCACCCCAGTTCAGACATGGCTATAAAGGAATGAATGGGGAGTCATTCCTTATTTGCGATTAGCAATTAGCGAATCGCAAATAAGGAAGTAATGTCAAGGGAGCCAGGGTGTCCAAAGGACACCCTGTTGCACCCCTGAAATGGTAATGTACACTGGTGTAGCGCACACACATGTCCCAAGGACATGTGTGTGTGTGTAACATACAGTGCATTTTTCTAAGTTGAACTTCGCGGTAAATAGCGGCCCCAGATTGCGAATTCGCAATTTTGAAATGGTCCATTCATTGCATTTAGGGAATCTCAAATTGAGATTCCTTAAATGCAAATAATCGCAATGTAGCGATTTCTAAAATTGCGATTTTTGCATTTGGGATGATGCATCCCAAATGCAAAAATACCGCTCGCAAAGGGCCAGATTCTTAGAATCTGGCCCTTTGCGAGCGGATTTTGGTTTGATGAACCTGGCCCATAGTCCTAGCCGCCTAGTACAATCCTGAGCTTGACAAACTGCTGATCTCTTAGAGACTTACTAGACAGAAACAAAGAAGGCACCCTACCCCCTCAGTTCAATTTTGACCTTTCTTCCTAGAACCGCTGTGTGTGTCAGTTGTTTCTATGTTCCTACTAATAAAAAAAACGAACACTCGTAGACCCACTTAAGCCTTCATTATGAGTCGCCTACAAAACGGGCTGGATTTTCCCCACACAAGGATCTTTGGCCCATTAGGAGTTGGACCAGAGAGTCCATAATGAAATAAGGAATTACTAGGGCAATCGATAAGCCAGTGTCCAATTCCCCATAATCAGCACCTAAGAACGCCAAGTACGACTGCTGTCACTGCCCTGAATGGAAGTAAGAGGCCACTTATAGTACCTATGTGTGCCGGATGATGGTACAGTGTGGCTTCAGAAGTGATGTGGGGTCCTATATAGACGCCACTGCTACGTATTGAGGTCAGTTGCATTCAAGACAGTCCGTGCACCCCAGAAGTAGAGCCCAAAAAGCAAATTAAAACTAGTATGCAGTTTCCTAGACTTAAGATCTTATTAATGGGCATAGTCAAATCACAGAAAGAGGGGGGGGGGTCGGGGAGGTATCTGCGGCTAGATAGAGTCTCCACCAGAAAGTGCATTGCAGTTCTTCTGATAGAGACTTCTAGCCGCAGGTTCCTCACCTTTTGAATAAATACCATTGCAGTACCTAATAAAAGTGGACCTGTGAATGGACTCAAACCAAAAAGTCCTGTAGGACTGAGTGGGCAAAGTGCCCCTATTGGTGGACTTGGTTGTCTAGACAATAATGCTGAATGAACGTATGGAGGGACACTCATGTAGCTGTCTCGCAGATGTCTGGAACAGGGACTTAGCATGTTAACACAGTGGTAGAAGCTTTGGCCTTGGTGAAATGGGCTTGCATTCTTTCTGGAAGCTGCTTCTTCGCCAGTGCATCTTAATGCATAGCACAATCTAGCATGAGACAGTACACTTCTGCGAAGCCTTGCCTTTTTTTACTCTGGCGAATCCCACTAAGAGCTGATCCTCTACCCAGTGGTCTTTGGTAAGATCGATGTAGAAGCAGAGCACCCTTTTGAGGTCCAGGCGATGGAGTCTCAGGATAATGGTTTGATCGACGTGGTACAATGTGACCTCTTTTGGTAGAAAGGATTCCTTAGTTCGCAGAACCAGCTTGTCAGGGAAGAAGGTGGTGTATGGTGGATGAACATAGAGAGCCTGAATCTCACTCACACACCCTGGGCTAAGGTGCTGGCAACTAGGAATACAATTGTGATGGTGAGAATCAATAGGGGACAGCTGTGGAGCATCTCAAATGAAGTACACAATATAGAAGGACAAATTGAGGTCACAAAAGGAGAAGGTGGGAACAAATGCTGCAGCCTTAACAAAAACCTTGCGTTACAAAATAGGGTCAACCCAAAAGGAGTCACTGGGACCTGGGTATGCAGTATTCCAGTAAGAGGGGTCCCAGAATGGGAGGACAGATAGATTCACAAATTGACAAAAGAATTAGAACAAATTCAGTAAAATGTAAGAGTACAATGTTATTTAATCAAGGAGTATTCAACCACACATTAGTATACATTGCATGAGATCATCAATTGGTAAATATTGGTGCCCAAATGGGAAAGGGGTGGGAAAGGAAACGTGAAGTGGTAGGAAGTGTAGTCGGGTAGGGAACGTGGTACAGGTAAAATTTGTGAATCTATCTGTCCTACCATTCTGGGACCCCTCTTACTGTAATATTAACAAAAATCTAATCACTCCCAGTGATTTAAATAAGGAAGGCTTACCACGCAATTTCAGGAAGGTTGAAAGGGTCGAAAGATAACCTTTAACAGCACCCAAAGCAAGGCATTTCTGGGCAAGGGATAGAACAAACGAAAGGATATCTGACAATTTCACCAGAATGGGGTAAATTTGGCATGCACTGCACCAAACTACATATTTGTCCCAACAACAGGCGTATACAGTCTTTGTCGAGGGACACCTGGCTGCCAAAAAGACACAAACTACCTCTGGAGGGAGATCGAAGGCATTCAGCTGGTGCTGCTCAATCTCCATGCATGAAGGGGGAGATTGTGAAGGCATGTGTGGCCTTGATGCTGCGCCAGAAGATCTTCCAGGAGAGACAGCCTAATCGGAGTGTAGATGCTTTGGCCCATGGGTTCTGGATACCATGCTCCCTGTGCCCAATCTGGAGCCACTAAGATGACTTGGGCCCTGTCGGTCTTGATCTTCTTGAGAACTCGGACAGTTGTATCAGCAGAAAGGGGTACAGTAGTCCTGAGTTCCACTTAAAGCAGAAGACGTCTTCAAGCGAGCAGAGGTGCTGTCATTGCACATTGTCTGCGGTGGTGAAGAGACCATGCAAAGATTCTCCCCATTCATGGAAAAGAACATGCACCACCTCTGGATGTAACCGCCATTTGTGATCCGCTGTTAATTAAAGTGGAGTGATCCCTTGTCCCACAGAACCTGGAGATACAGCAGTATATAACCACAATGGGTTCTGCTGGGAAAGGAATAGTTATTCAACAGTCAACATTACGATGTCTGTCGGAAAGCGTCCAAATGGCATTCGGTTTGTCCGAATCGGATTTGGATCCCACGTCTCCAACCGACTCGGAAGCACATCTGACCGACCGATTACGATAGTCAGAAACTGTTTGGTCGTTCCGACCCGGTTCTGATCGGCATTCAGAGAAACCGAGTCGGTCGGAGCCAAATCGTACAGATCTATGGACCGTGTTTCCGACCGACTCATTATGATGTCGGATTAAGACAGCCTTTCCGAATCGATTTGTCCGACACTGATCGGCTGTCGAAATCCAACTTTGGGGCCCGTAGCATGCCCCCCTGTCACGGGGCCTCTGGTGTCAGCATGGAACGAGGCGGGGAACTTAACTATTGTTCCTTTCCGCCCCGTACTCAGGAACCCTCCCCCTTGAATTCCCTCCCCCTTGAACTCCGTTCTCTCACCTTGTACCCACAATTTCGCAAACATCTTAAGGCTCACCTATTCACTAAGGCCTTCGACTAAATTCTCATTAGCTTCCCTTGTTTTCTACTCTCGGATCTTATCAGTTGTAGTGCCAAGAAACCGCTGGTGTATGTGCGCTGTACAAGTAATTTTAAACTCAAACTCAAACTCAAACCCTACTGTCCATTTAACACAGCCTGGATCTCCCCGGTGGAGGTGGAGTCCACTCCTCTGACGTCAGGCGATTCCGACCAATCAGCACCAGAGGGGGCGGATAAGGAAGAGCGCCCGGAACAGCCAGAGAAGGGAGACGGGAGCTGAACGCCGTTCAAGACGTGTTGCGAGGACGAGAAGCAGACGCTTTGCCAGGACGAGAAGCCGACGAATCGCCAGGACGAGAAGCCGATGAGTTACCAGGACGAGAAGTAGACGAGGAGACCAGGAGTACGCCGGGAGGCCACCGTCACCACGAGCTGCCCTGCCGCACTTCTGGGGAAGTATGGCTGGACAAGGTACGGGGCCGTTTAAAGGGATTGTTTGTCTCACAGGGTGGGAACAGATAAGGGAGGTCTGAGGGAGGACCCGGTACTGCACCCGCTGTGTGTCTCACTCCCGGTAATGCTGTCTCCCTTGGGACAAAACGCAGTATAAAACATTGCTTACGTTTGGTGTCGGGCCCCGGTGACTCCTCACTCCCCCTTTCCCCCCTCCTTATCTACGAAGCACTGGGATGTGTCAGTAATGGTCGGATTGTTTTCTCCTTATTTTTCATGACGCCGAGACGCGGAACCAAGGCAAGAATTCCCGGACCAAGTGAAAAGAAACTTGAGGACCTCGCTTCTTTCCCTTCATTGTGTAGCCAAAGACTAACTGAACTAGCTGTTTACTTTGTTGATCGTGCAATAAATAACGATCCTCTTCTACCAACGAACGACTATTGGCCATTATTACCCTCATATCAGCTCTCATAAGTTCCCCCCCTTTACACCCCCTTAACCCGGAGACCTACGGTTGGTGCCCGTTGGGCTACCCATGGGTCCCCTCTTTCCAGCCAGGCATGGTGCGGCAGTCATTATGTGGTACCCGTCAGAGGGTGCAAGGTTTTCCTCGTCCACCCCTTTTTTCAATGGTAGCCTGTGTTGTCGGTCGGAATACAGGCTCCCATTGAAAACAATGGGAGTCCGCCCGAACGGTGTTCGGAAACATCATAATCAGTCGGTCGGACTCCCAGAATCCGATTCAGTCGAAAATGATTTAGAGACCGAGTCGGTCAGAATGCTTTCCGACCGACATCGTATTAAGGCCCTAAGACTTTTCATTTTAACAAATCAATAGATGATTTACAAATCACGAGTCTGAGTTTCCTTCGTATATTGTCATTCATATATCGAGGCTTACAGAACAAAGTAAAGAAAGACTGGCCCAGACAGTGACAAACGTGAAGTATTTGTGCAATGTGGCCAAGTGATTCAAACAAAACACTACAAAGAGACAACACATTCAATTACATAAATCTATTACATCAGGATAGTGCCCGTTTGTTTTTGGGGGAATCTGTATTAAAATGGAATACTTAGTTAACTGAAGGTGCTTTCGGCGTAAATGCAGGGTACAACATATGTATGGTCGACTTTTTGACCCTTTTTAGTTGTGTTTATTAAAAACATCAAAGTGGGTCTTCCTCAGGACTAAAAACATATGCACCCGGTGTGACAAAAGAGAATTTTTATTTTTTATTTTTTTTATTTTAAAGTTCAAAAGACTTTATTTATTTTTATTGATTTGCATTTTTTATAGAGCGCGACACTCATCCCGAGGGATATCACGGCGCTTATTTGGATAATACACACGTACCACAGCTGGGTGCCGGCAGCGTATATCAAGGTTCCAATAAGACACAGCCCATCAGCCGACATCCCGGGGGTTCGGCGGCAATTTAATAATAGGCATCCAAAACGTTCGTTGTACAAGGTAGACAAATGAGTGATAGCGGGTCTAGATGAACTTTGCTTTTTACCATCGAACCAAGAAAATAGGAACAAAAAAAAGCGTCACAAGTATGCAGACAGTACCATTGCAGGGCAAACAGCAAATGTTCCTTCAAATAGCAAAAATCAGCATGTGGAGACTATACAGTACAGCAGGTGCGGCAGGCCAAATAGAAACAACAGGGGAAGGGTCAAGAAACTCAGTCCAGCCCCATATCAACACATCCCTCTCATCACCATGGACTCCTGCGTGGGTGATTCAGCCTCCAGAAGTGCAGCAGGGTCGGCTATAAGAGTCTCCCCCAGTGAACCATTCCGCTCCTCGTCAGGAGCCTCAGCAGATACATCCACTTGTGCCGCCCCCTCCAGGACCGCCGCCCAGTAATTTTTAGGCCTACTCTTGGGGGGCATAAGATCGCTATACAGCCCTGTCTGAGTGCAGCAATAAATCAGCTCTCTCTTCCACACTCGCACCGTGGGTGGGGGGGGGCCCTCGTCCAGGCCCTGGCAATACAACGCTTGGCCATTAAGAGCACCAGGTCCACAATACGTCGTTGGGAGGAGCGCAAGGGTCGGGAGTAGCCCAGGAGAGCAATAAGGGTTCCGGGGTCAGTGTCAGGTGCACCGTTTGATTGAGTTCAACAAAGACTGATTGCCAAAAAGAAAAGATCATGGGGCACGACCATGCAACATGAAGGAAATCCGCCAAGGGGGCTCTGCACCTCTCACATTCTGGGGATTCACGAAGGCCATATCTATGAAGCCTCTCCGGGGTGTAGTAGGTCATGTTCAGGAATTTAAAATGCGTGAGTCTATGACGGCCGTTAAGGGAGATTTTGCGGACATTTGCGCAGCAATAGCCCCAAAGGTCCTCGGTCATATCAGTGCCCAGATCACGTTGCCAGGCCAGACGTGGCTTGGTGTAATCCGCATATAGCTCCGCCTGTGCTATCCGATAGAGAGTGGAAACCAATCTCTGGGGGGATTTAGCAGTGACCACATAGTCAAAGGTAGTCACCGTCACTGGCTCCGTCATATCCGGTCCAAGCAGGTCTCGCAAAGCACTACGTACCCTATGGAATTGGAAGCGCGCCATCAAGGGAGGTTCCTCCATCGCAACAGTCACCTCGTCCCACGTCCGCGCCGTGCCACCCGAGAACAAGTCGCCCATGGTATGAATGCCGACCCGTCTCAGTGCCAAAATCACTCCTTTCTCCTTACAGGGACCCAACCAGTGGCACCATTCAAGGTTCGCGCTTGGGGAGTATAGGAGTGAACACGGTTGAGCGTTCGCCATGTAGTGCCAGGCGTGTGTGACTGGCAATAAAGAATCGACCAGTCCCGTACGCCGGTCCCTAGGCTGCGTTAACAAGGCCGGTAGAGGGGTCGGGTCTGCAACTATCAATACGGACATAGGGGGCGTCCTGCGGACCATGGATCCACGTATAAGCATGAGCAGACTGCGCCGCACGATAGTAGAGCTCCAGATCTGGGGCACTGAGCCCGCCCGCCGCATAAGGTCGTATTAGAATATGCCAAGCAACCTTCGGTTGTTTCCCCGCCCAAGCTAGGCGCACGAGTAGCGATTGTATTCTGCGAAAAAACAGGACTGAATGTACCATAGGGATAGTGTTGAACAGGAAAAGGAAACGTGGGAGCACCACCATCTTCATTAACACAATGCGTCCCAAAAGAGACAGGGGAAGAGAAATCCATCTCTCTATGTCATCCTCCAATTTTGAAACCACGCAGCCATAATTTTCACGCAGAACAATCTACGAGTCAGTATGTAGTCGGACGCCAAGATATCTGCCCGCCTCAGTGGTCCACTGTAGTGGAAACTCAGGGTCAAACTGCACCGTGGCCGCGGTGAGCAGAAACATGATCGATTTCATCCAGTTCACCCGGATGCCAGAAAGGGCGCCAAACCGGACTACCTCCCGCAATACCGGGGAGAGGTGATTCACAGGATCGCGCACATAAAGAAGCGTATCGTCCGCGTAGGTAGAGACGATAAGCCTGTACGTAGGGAAGCGGATGCCCCAATGAGCATGGTACTCACGGAGGGCACAAGCAAGGGGCTCGGCCACCAAAGCGTAGAGCATCGGAGAGAGTGGGCATCCCTGCCTCGTGCCTCTGCCTACCTCAATGGGCTCAGAGATCAAAGGGCCGATGCGGCCGGAAGTACAGGACCGATATCAACTGCAGGAAGAGGAGGCCAACACCCATTCTGCGCAAAACATGATGCATAAAAGTCCACTCTACAGAATCAAATGCCTTTTCCATATCTAAGAATACGGCAATGGCTGGTACCTCCGGGCGGGTATGCTGAAAGGCAGCGAAAACCGTTCTAATATTATAAACCAGATTGCGCGTAGGGACAAAACCAGACTGCTCTGGGGCCACCCATGTCGTGACCATAGGGTATAAGCGATTAGAGAGTACTTTAGCGAAGATCTTCGTATCTACATTCATCAGGGAGAGCGGGCGATACGAGGCACAGTCATTGGGGTCCTTGCCCGGTTTAAGAATGGCCACAATTACAGCCTCCCGCATGGAGGGCGGCATTGGAGCCAGAATTGGCCATATCGCTGAACAGGCTCAGCAGATGGGGAAGCAGCAACAGGCCTTGTCGAAAGTCACCATAAGACCGTCACTGCCCGGGCCGCTCCCGCCCCGCATGGAGGACAGTGTGGCAGGGTATACTCAGACATGAGTCCCTTGCTCACTGCTCCATCAGGATTCAAGCAAGCCGGGCCGACGACGGCTGAAATGCCAGAAACCGGTCCCCGGAAGCTTGTCTCCTTTCTGGTGAAGAATTGGCTTGGTAGTTTGGTCTGCCCTGTTCCCATGATGCACTGGGCCAGGGACAGACTAATTTGCATATAGCCAGGTTCTGAGCTGGGATGGGGCAGTGAGCTAAATAACGGTGATGGATCAAGCCCTGATCTTTGGACTGGGTAAGAGTGGTCTGCTTAATTCAGACACTCTGTTCATCACCACCCCCTTTTCTGAATCGTTTTTGGCCACTATAGGTGTGGCAGGGTATACTCAGACATGAGTTCCTTGCTCACTGCTCCATCAGGATTCAAGCAAGCCGGGCCGACGACGGCTGAAATGCCAGAAACCGGTCCCCGGAAGCTTGTCTCCTTTCTGGTGAAGAATTGGCTTGGTAGTTTGGTCTGCCCTGTTCCCATGATGCACTGGGCCAGGGACAGACTAATTTGCATATAGCCAGGTTCTGAGCTGGGATGGGGCAGTGAGCTAAATAACGGTGATGGATCAAGCCCTGATCTTTGGACTGGGTAAGAGTGGTCTGCTTAATTCAGACACTCTGTTCATCACCACCCCCTTTTCTGAATCGTGGAGGACAGTGCCGGCACCACCTCCTCCCTCTCAAAGGGGTGAGCCAAGAACCTGCGATCCGTATCGGAGAGCCACGGGAGCTCTATGTGTGACAAGTAGTCTACTATCCCTTCCTTCGGAGCAGGGTCTCTCGAGGCATACAAGGCCTTGTAGTAGTCCCTAAAGCGCGCGATTATCTCATCATGTGGTAGCGGGGGACCGGCGTCATCAGATCTCATGATCGGCACAGAAGAGCGTCCCTGCCCCGCTTAGTCAAGCGGGCCAATACCGTGCCCGGTCGCTCACCCCCACAATAAGATCTGGCGATAGCATATTTCCCCAAGTGTTTAATCTCTAAATCTGCCTCGTCATTGTACTCCCGGAGGACCACAGCAATCTCCCGATCGACAGTCATCACCAGTGCGCAAGCGTAGCTCTTCCAGATCTTGAAGCCTCCGTTCCAGAAGTGCTAGGCGGCTCCTAATCGATTTTAACACGCCTCTATGCTTTGAAATAACAACTCCCCTGGCATAGAGCTTAAACACTTCCAAAACCGATTGGAACGAATCTACAGAGCCCACGTTAGTCTCAAAATAAGTTTACATAGCCTCTAAGAGTTCCTCCTTGAAGAAAGGATCTAATAAGGAATAAGGGGGAAAGCGCCAGGAAAAGGGTGGTATCCGTCGCACCGGCACCGAGCAGGAGAGTAAAATAGGCGAATGGTCCGAGAAAGTCCGCGGAAGGATCTCACAGGCTCGCACGTCTCGCAAACAGGCCGAAGACACAAACCAGTAGTCTATCCTCGTGTGAATGTTATGGGGGGCAGAGTAGTGTGTGAATCCGCCCTGCATCGGGTATCTATGACGCCAGACATCAAGTAAATCCAGGTTAGAAAGATGCGTAGTCAGTGTGCGGGCAGAGGCCGAAGGCGGCCTGTATGGGCTGTCCGACCTGTCCAACGCTGGGCGCAAAGTCAGATTGAAGTCACCGCCCCAAAACACAACCTTGTCTACAAATGCAGAGACCTTCTGAGCCATCGTCGTGTAAAAGCTAGGGAGATCAAAATTGGGGCCATACGTATTCACTATGTACATGTCCAGACCTTTACCAGAACAGGCCGTAATTGTGAACCGCCTCTCACTGTCAGTGACCACAGGCATCCAAGTGAAGGAGGATTTAGGATTAAGCCAAGTAAGAACCCCTCGGGCATGAGTTGTAAAACCTGCAGCATGGATATTATCACGGAGCCCTCTATACCCAAGGATAGGACTACGCGGCGCCAGGTGCGTTTCCTGCAAAATTGCAATGTCTACCCTGTGTTTTGCCAGGTACTGGAGAACCCTACGGACCTTGCGGTGATCATTCAAGCCCCTCACATTCCATGTCAGGAGCTGCAGTGTGTCAGGAGTTGCCTCCCCATCTGTCAAGTTCCCCACCATAAAGGAGTAAAAGAAATCACGCCAATCACATACATTTTAGGTGCTCACAGAATTGCATGTCCATCGCTGTCACCACTGCTAGTCAATCCGCATACCACGAACAACAGTTGCTCCGCATCGCCAAGCAACAAAAAGGCCCTTAGAACTGACCCAATCCATCCCCCCACCCACGCTTGACCTACCCCAACTAGGCCGCGGTCATCCATCCACCCCAACAGACATCCCCCCCGTTCCATACATCCCTATGCACTACAACAATCGCAAACTCCCTTTCCTCCCACAAAACATCCATCCCTCCCCCCACACAAATACCATAGAAACAGTGGTAAGCACACGAGGGCAGAGGTAGCCAGGCTAGTGCGTACCAAAGGTACTCAACAACAACAGCCCATAAACCGCCCCTCCATCACCCCCTCGCCCCAGAACCTTGAAGAAAGAAGCGTGGCATCATTGCCACAACATGCACACTTGAGAACCAAGCAGAGTCGGATCTAAGAATAGGACATAGGGAGGAATCGCCCCACCCAAGGGGGGGCACTAGCCCGCCCACGACAGGTAGCAAACAGAGGCGCACATTCAAGCATAGTATATAGTCAGTAGGAGTCAAGAAGTTATAATGGTATACCCATATACATTGCCAAAGATGGTGCATCAACTCAGGAGATCATAGACCCAGCTGTCGCAAGTTCGATAAGCAGGTGCCTGACAATGCCTGAGTAGAGGGTAATTGAATTGTGCACTTCGAGGACATCAGGCCCTGTCAGGTCAGGCGGTATAACTGCCATCAGAGAATAAAGAAAGCAACAGCCAAACCTGAGGTGTCTCAACCGGGTAGCAATCAGTTCAAAACATGTCCCAATCAGTCCTGGTCCTCCAGGGAGCCCCCATCCTGCTCAGCGTCCTCACGTCGCGGGTGTCGCCTCTCACGCTGCCACTCTTTCAGGGTCTTTTGGAGCGCCTTAGGGTCAGTAAAGATGAGAGATTTCCCCTGTCGGTTGACACGCAGCTTCGCAGGATATAGCATCGTCATAGTCAGCGCCCATTTCTCTCAGTTGGCGTTTCATAGGGGCGAACGGTTTCCGGGCCTCCTGGACACGAGCCGTAAAGTCAGGGTAAATGGATAAGGTAGATCCCTCGTACTGCAAAGGTTGCTTTTCTCTGGCCAATTTGAGCGCAACGTCTCGATCTCGATAGTTCAAGAGTTTGGCTATAATGGGACGCGGTGGCGCACCTGGTTTGGGCCTCGGCCCCAGGGATCGATGCGCCCGTTCCACCACAAACATGTGGGAGAATGCCTCATCCCCCAACAGCTTCTTCAGCAGGCCCTCCATGTTGCCGGTGGGGGTGCTCTCCGGAAGGCCCGTGACGCGCAGATTACAGCGGCGAGAACGGGCTTCTAAGTCTTCAGTCTTATCCAGGAGGGTCTGCATAGCCCTGCCAAGCTGTCTGTTGTCCGTCTCCAGCGTGGTATGAGCCTTCTCCACCTCAGTAATTTGGCGTTCCGACATATCAAGCCAATCCGCATGTTTATCCAGCCATTCCGCCATGCGATCCAGGCGGTATGTTAAAGTGTCGAGTTTCGTGCCGATGGTCGCCATACCTCCCTGTAGGCTCTTTTCCATGGCCAGGAGTATCTCCCTCAGTTCCTGCTGAGGCGTCTGCTCCGGTGGGTCCCCACCAGTCGCCCCGCCACCTCCCTCAGCCTCCGCCGTCTTCGAGGCCTGCTTCGCGAATGAGAGCTTCGGCTGCGTCCTGTCTTGGCGCCCCATGGCGGAGAGAGGAGAGTCCCCGGGGCCCCGGTGTAGTGCAACAGGCAACGCACCCTTCGCTCATACCCTCTAGGCCAAAGAAGTTGTACCGGCACTCAGCGCAGTGGAGGGTCAGCGCAGAAGGAGAAGCAGAGGCGTCCGCAGTCCCCACGTGGCCGACAGGTCGTCGGACGAATACCGGCTCGAGAAGGGGGAGCAGTCGGCCACAGCCCCCGAAGCACCAGTCGCAGATGTGTAGATCAAAAAAGCGCCAAAGCTCAGTGTCCAAGCGGGCGGCCCCGCCAAGGCCAACGCCCCACAGCACTTCCAGGCCGCACAGGCCGAAGGCGCGCCACAGGCCAGACTCAGCGTCGGCGTATCAGGTAGTCCAAATCAGGAGCAGGGAAGAAGGGAGAAGCCTCTCCGCAGGCAAGCACTCACCCTCTTACACCGCCACGGGTAGGAGATGCGTCCCGCTCCCCAGCGAGGGGTTACGCAGGGGACAGTGCCGGGGAACACAGCTCCGAGGTTGCCGCGATGGTAATCTAGGCCGCGGTCTCACAGGCCCGCCTCTCGCCACTACGCCAGGCCGCAGATCTCCGTCCTCCGGTCAGCGAGCTCAATCGTTCCCTTTCCAGCAGGGTCGCGATGACCACTCTACCTTCCAGGCACCAAAATATTACGTTGGCAGTCCCAAATGTGCAGGATAGTCGAAGGATAGTGGTTCAGAGCGGAGGAGCTCCGGACTCAGGCAGCCATCTCGGTCGCCGGCCAAAAGAGATAGATAGTGTAAGACTACGTGTGTTGTTGCGTTACAATGGTTTATTTTTGGTATGAATGAAACAAGACTGACCTGGAGTCATAGGAAATCATTATAAAGGTCCTGTTAGAATACTAGATCAGGAAGCACAATGTGCTGGGTAGGTAAGACCCTATGAGGGAATATATGCCCTCATCAATGTTAGTCAATTAGTATATGATGAAACCACATTGACTTTAAAGAAGTCATACCTCACCTCACCTTCCGACCTATGTGGGGTCATATGTAGGTGGTGCAACTTGTGGATCCAAAAAGGATAATGCAAACTGGTCCTGTGGCAAGGATCCTACTTGAAAAATGCATGTATAATTAACTATGCCTTCAAGGAACTGAAAGGCAGTAGCCAATGGGTCAGTTGACACTAAAATGTTATCTATTCATTGCATGATGGGAGAAAGAATCATCATCTCGTCGAAGGCAGAGCAGCTTGTGGGTCCTGAACAGTCTCCACAAGGACAGTAAAAACCTGCCCTTTCTAGAATGCACAAATATTAGTTTTGTTAGTCAAGGTTTCCTTTAAAACCTGAATGGGTAATTCAAGTGGTTGAGCAGAGTAACTTCAAAACCCTGTTATGTTATATCCATTTAATAAAGCTCAACAAATCACATCCAAAGGTGTATCTCGGTGCTCGACTTCCACATAAGCTGCGTCTACTCAATAAAACAGTCAGGTTTTTAACAATCTTCTGACTTGAGCAAAGTCCACACAGCAGCGGAAGTTGCTTGGAAGCAGAGTTCATGCCAACGGAGCAGTTTAGGAAAATGGTCTTCCCCCATATCTTGCCGTACGGATGGGAGGGATGGACATAAGTGCCTTATCACAGGCCTGAATGAATTCTAAATCTTTAGCGGCTATTTTTTCTCCTAAACTGTGCTCCTACTTCTACTTTCTCACTAAAAGATAGTAAAGAGATGAGTTTACTGATGTCAATTTTTAATGACTTCACCCAAAGATGACTCGTTTGTTGTTAGGGCCCGGGGGAAATCCAAAGCCCAGACTGCTCTGCTCCAAGGAGGAGGGGCCATCAAATTGCAGCATTTCCGCCACTGCCACCCCTATATAGCGCCGAGACATCCCGCGGCATGGGATGCATGCGGGACGTACCCCAGCAAAGCCCGGAACCGTTGTGCACCTGTCAAAGCTAGGAAGAGCCAGGGAGAGGCCACTCCCCTTGGTTAGACGGAGAGGTATTATTGGGCATCCCTGACATGCGTGGCTTGGCGTTGCTTCATAGGTAAGTGGATTTCTTTCCGTTGGTGTTCATGCCTGTGCCACCTTCCTTTTTAGGTCGAGCCTAGCCGCAGCGCGCATGCACTACTTGCTCTGTGAGGCATGCTGTATTAGGGTATGCTGTGGAAGCCCCGCCTACTCTCTACCCATATTTGTTATTAGCTTGTGTCAAGTGTCCTTCCTAAATGCTTGCTTCTGATTTGAAAATAGGCGTGTTAGTCCCGCCTTGTCTCCCTTTGTTACCACCCATAAGGACTGGATCTTTTACTTGGCTTGTTACACAGTCTGTCTTATAAGGGGGTGAGCACTATTTTGTTTATTAAAAGGGACAATGGTGGGCGTTTTTCTTATATAGCGCTATGCCCTCTAAATTATATGCTGAGCACTGCATCCACTTTAGGGACATCGTGCTCAGTTAATTTTTTTATTTTTTAAGTTTGATGAGTGCGGCGACCACTTCAGGGCCACGGTGCTCTGTTTATTTTTTATTTTGTAAAACTAATTTAAAGCTACCTGCATTACGTTAAGAGTTGCACTTTCAGACAAAACCGTGGTGCGACCTGTTAACAAACCTAACACAAAGAGAGGATGGACGGATCGCTGAAACTTTTCAGACACTCACCTCCATTCACAGATCTGGGTTGAATCTATCATCATTCTTTGGCTCACTTTGCCACCTCAGTTCAGACTTAGCTATAGACAAATCAGTCTTGACCCTGTGCCTCAAGGGAACCGTACAGCCTGAATTGCCAAATAAGGTCTTCCCTCAACCAGAAACAAGCATCCTGGGACCAGTTTCTGGGTAACACCCTTCATCAGCCAGGCTAGCTGGAATCCAGTACGCAAAGTGAGTAAGGGACCGACGTCTGGGCATACCCTGCCAACTTAGGGCGAACAAAGCAAACACAAGGAGATGATGGACGGAGTGCTGAAACTTTTCAGACACTCACCCCCAGTCACAGATCTGGGTTGAATCCATCATCATTCTTTAGCTCATTTTGCCACCTCGCTTTGCCACTGGATTCAAGCTAGCCTGGCTGATGCTTTACTTTTGAAACAATTGCGACACCTGTGCTTTAGCTTTAGATGTTTAAATCTAAATTGTGAGTGCAGCCCTTGCAATGCCTGCAGTAAAGTTTCAAGCCTGGTTTATTTAACCAGCCGCACCTTTCTTTATTGGTCGCTCAACATGTTCAGGGTTACAAATTAATGTTTTTTTTTATGTACCACACGTGCTGCAGATTTAACATGGTCAGTACACCTTTCATCTGTGCTGGAGCTCACTAAATCCAACTTACAAAATCCTTTTTTTTAACCCAACAACATCAAATTTGTGCACTTTGACAATGGCACCTGTGCATTCATTGTCAGCAGTTCGGTAGCTTCTAACATTTGTATGCATCGCCCAGAAGGTGTCGCATTATCGGGTTACAGCGATAAAACCCAGGTCAGATAGCCCTCAATGGTTTGACCAAGATTGCTCCAAGTGACTTTGTCTCCTGAAGGCTGCTCATGTCCGAAAGAATACAAAAAGGCCCTTAACAGTTGTAAGCATATTTTATGTAAGTCTGCGTGGGAGGACCTAGCTTAAGCAGGTGAAACGAGAGACAGTGTCAGGTTCTGGCGGGTGGTAAATAAGCCTTGTTTTGCTGATTTCTTATGGCCTGCTTTCTGTCAGCATATTTCTGGGCAGCAGTGGTTGTAACATTTTAAGTGCGTGTACACTTTAGGCTCACTGATGGAGCGGAAGATCGGGTTGGCTTAGCGTTGGGGAGAGCTAACATTGTCTTTACCCTTGAGGAAGTTTCCCAGGGCATTTAGGCTTTATTGCGTAACAAGGCTCTAAGCCCCGATGGTATATCTTTGGGTTTATTTTGGGATGACATTGAGGTCTGGACCCCAGTTGACTCTGGCTTTAAATGCAGCAGTGAGTGAGGGAGCCCCATTTTCATGGTCCTCTGCTATGATTTTCCTGATTTTTAAGAAGGGGGACACGGACAACCCACAGTGCTACCGCCCTATCTCACTCATTGATGCTGTGGTGAAGGTTCTTTGGAGGATACTTCTAGACAGGTTGTCGTTGAGGGCAGATGCAAATGATATATTTTCAGCGGACTTATATGGTTTTAGGCTGGGCAAATCGATTACTGATGACACACGCACGAAGGACTACAGCGCGTTTGCTTGTAGCGTAACCTGAATATTTTAAAACTAATTTCGTGTGATTGACTGAATAATTGCACAGATGCACTTTCCTTTGTAGCGTGACCTGGAATATTTTAAGGCTTCTCGTGTGATTGATTTTAATAATTTCACTGAAGCAATTGCTCCCTTTTTAACAATATAAATTGTATCACTCACTGTTCTGCTCTGCTCACGCTAAACATCGATGCACTCTGTCGCCCCTGCAACCCCGGTCCACCGCAAGCGCTAGGCTTGTTTGTTGTGAAGGGTGCAGGGCGGTACCTTCTTCCGGGTTCCCTCCCGGTGCTGGCACTGATTGGGCGAGTGTGTGGAGGCGGAGCTGAATGCTAGCCTGTCCTCTATATGAACCAGATGCCTCTGAATACGCGCAGCGGATGCGCGCAGCGTCCGCGCGGGTCCACATGCCAAAGACACGCCAAAGACCAGCCCGTCTGTGTCTGTCGGGGCCAGGACGGGGCACGGGGCTGAGGACCATGCCCTGGTGGCTCAAAACAGACTGTTAAGGTCCTCTAGTCAGTAAAAAACTCTGTGCCCGACTACAAACGATTTGTGCACTACACTTGAGTCACATCAGTTGGGAAATTCTTTTTGTCCCAACTGTAATCTCACACTCATTAATTTTCAACCGTACCCGGATCTCAGGAACAGATATAGGAAGCAGAAACCGCACCCAAATGTTAGGGTGCAAGACTTCCTCTTTTACAGTACCAACTGCCGCTCATTACCTAAACACAAACTAGATATCTTTAACTTGTTACTAGAAGATAAACCTAGCGTACTTTTTTTGACGGAAACACGGCTACACGATAGCGCAGGCCCTGACGTAGCTACTGCTCTTCCCTCCAACTATGTAATCGTTAGGAAAGATAGCGTGGACCAAACCGGTGGTGGGATTGCAATCATTTTTAACAGAGAGCTGAAATGTAGCCTCGACCCAGTTGACATCCCAGACTGTGAAGCTGCCTTTTTTTAAATATCCATTAACCCCAACTTTACGCTATATGGCCTGTTGATATACCGGCCCCCCGGAAATTCCACCCAATGGGCTTCCAAACTAGCTAACTACATCACACCTTTCTATGTAGCCTCAAAAAACTTCTCATTAATTGGAGACCTCAACCTGCATCTGGAGGATCCATCTAACTCCACTTGTTCCAATTTGCTTGAAGACCTGACAGCTTTAAACTTGACTACTAAATTCTGGACCCACACATAAGGCGGGACACCTGCTTGACCCTATTATTACTTATCTCACCGAACTAGCATGGCACGATACCACCCCCATATGTTGGTCAGACTACCTAATAAAATTCAGCCTCAAACTACCAACCCTTACTTCTGTGCACCTGGAAAACTGGAAAACACTCGACATTGTACAACTCAACAAGGTACTTTGCGAAAACCCCCCCACTAAAGGACATAATATGGAAAGCATAGCAAAAGCTACACAACAGTGGCTTAGTGACGCCGCTGACTCCTGCCTACCTACCCCTCATACAAAGGGAAATAGCCACCGACCCCCAGCCCCATGGTACAACAACTCATTGAAAACTGAGAAATCGAAATGGAAGGCATTAGAGCGTCAGTGGCGGAAAGACTATGCACCCGACAAAAAGGAGAGATACCATTACGCCGGAAACAAATACCACACAGCCTGCACGAAAGCGCAAGCCTTTTATGTTTCCAACACCATTATGGAAGCAACAAACAGACCCAAAACTCTGTTTAATACGGTCAAGGAACTAGCGGGTGCGCAAACTACAGCTTCTGCTTCTCCGCTAAATGAATGACAATGTCAGGATCTTGCCGTATTCTTCTCGGACAAAATTGACAAACTACTCAGTGATATCAACAGCAATAACAATGATCCCACCCCTCAGGCTGATACGGACTATGTCCCCACAGTTAAAAATACCCTGGAATACTGGCCTCCCATAACGACAGACACACTGAAGGCCATCCTTAAAACCATCAAATCCGGCTCTCCCCGTGACCCTATCCCCATTAAAGTACTAAAACAACTGGATGCCCTCTCACTTGAAATCATCGTTGATACGTAAAATTCCTCCTTGGAATTTTCTATAGTTCGCTAACTTTGGAAACATGCCATGATAAGCCCATTGCTGAAGAAGCCCACAGCAAACCCTGAAATATTGGCAAACTATAGACCTATATCTTGGCTCCACGTCTTTTTAAAACTACTGGAAAGACACATTCACTCGGTCCTAACCCACTTTTCTGAAGAAAACTCCCTCCTCCACCCGTCTCAATCAGGATTCCGAGCTGGTTTCTCCACAGAAACTGCCCTGCTGGGGGTCACCGAAAACATCCGGAAACTCCTTGATGATGGTCAAACCGTTGCTCTCATCCTTTTAGACTTGAGCGCGGCCTTTGACACCATATCACATGAAAAACTCATAACTACGTTAAGAAAAAATGGAATTTGTGGTATGGCACTTGCTTGGATCAGGTTCTTTCTGACACAACGGATGTTCCAAATTACATCCTCCTCAGCATGCTCCGGAATGTTTAATGCCCCACACGGAGTGCCCCAGGGATCCATTCTGAGCCCACTGTTTTTTAATCTTTATCTTAGACCTCTGGCCGACCTAGCGGACAAATCAGGACTTACCCTCATGACCTACGCCGACGACTCACAGATCATTTCCTCCTTGTCTGAACCTAGCCCTTCATCCTCATGTCCCCTCAAACAAGGTCTCCAAAACATCTTCAGCTGAATGACTAGAAACCAGCTGAAGCTTAATGGAGATAAAACGGAGATCCTCCTCCTAGGGAAACAACACGACTTATGGAACCCCTCCCACTGGCCTTCCCAGATGGGAAACTTCCCAACCCCTACCACCCAGGTACGCAATCTGGGGGTCA
This sequence comes from Lissotriton helveticus, assembly GCF_964261635.1. Lineage (NCBI taxonomy): Eukaryota > Metazoa > Chordata > Amphibia > Caudata > Salamandridae > Lissotriton > Lissotriton helveticus. Next base: position 97,294,184 of record NC_136063.1, read on the forward strand.
TTGTGGATAGCTCCCTCTCCATGAAACTACAGGCCTGCATAGTCGTTGGCCTTTGCTTCACCATCATGAAGTGGCTGAGGAAAATCCTCTGGATGTTGCCTATCTCCACCCAAAAAACCGTAGTCAATGCCCTTATTACATCCCGGCTTGACTACGGTAACATCCTGTACCTAGGCTCAAATCAAGCCGTAGTACGGCGGCTACAGCTCGTCCAGAACTCAGCTGTCAGGCTGCTGCGTAGAATTCCTAAAACCACCAGGGTCTCGAACTACCGACGTGATTTGCATTGGCTCCGGGTAGAAAACCGAATCAGATTCAAAGCTCTGAACTATATGTTCAGAATAAAAGCGGGTAATGCACCCAAATACCTACTTGCACTAGCTCATCCCTATACTCCCAAACGCAACCTACGGTCGCAATCAGCAGCCAACTTCTGCATACCTAGGTTCAAACTTGCAAGAATGGGAGGTAGATCCTTTGCTCATCTAGGACCAACCCTTTGGAATGCACTCCCTCCCTATATTCACAAGGAGGAAAACCACGCTAGATTCAGAAAGAACATCAAAACCTGGTTGTTCGAGCAACAACATGAACGACCTTGCAAACCCTCGCCACCTTTCTGTGCTGTGTCTCGGCGCCGGGAACCCCTTTTTGGGTAGCTGTTGCGCCTTACAAGTTTAAGAAATAAATCAAATAAATCAATGCATAAATCTTTACCTAATTATAAATAAGTACACTGTTGCCCAGCCAGGATCTTTCTACCGGGAGCTTATGGACCTTACGTCCGCCTTTGATAGGGTCAACCGCAAGACGTATACTAGATACTAGTATTCTAGAAGAACTAGTATAACTATGACATAACATTTTGGGAGAGCTGGGGTTGTAATAATCGGGCATTCTCTTAGATATTTTCTTGCTTTCATACTCCGATTGCATGGCCTTACAGGGGACTCGATTTATTGGTTTGTTGGTACTCTCCAAACCATTCTTCAGTAAAGAGCTAATCAATGGCTGAGCTGAAGTGGAGGGACCACTGACCTTAACATGCCCTATAGAATCCAACTCAATATTCGTACAAGATTTAGCAAAGTATGTTCATTAAGCATACCTCCCACTGCTGTCCACTACAAATAGATAATCCCATGAATGGGCATGCTGCAAAACCTTTGACAGCATGACTGGTTCTTCACCTTACAGTTGGAGGGTCGAATGTAGATCATCTTTAGAGCTGCTGCATCACAATTGCTGCTGTAAATAGGTAGAGGCAGCACTCTCCAGAAGGAACACTTAAGAACTAATGATTAGTGTCTCCAGTAGCAGTAATATTCAGTATCAGGGGGTGGAGGGGAATCAGAAACACCCGAATCTTCAGCAGTCTGTTGTGTTTCATACAGCAAGAGGTGTGAAGAAAGCAGGTTTATTGCCAAACCCACATTGCCATGCTGGTGCAACTCAAGAGGAGCACTAGAGTATTACTGCCTACTGCCCAATGTAGTAGCCTCCAGGGGTCAAAGTGGTATCCAATACAGTTGGCAGTGTGAAAGTGGGTGTAGCACGGAGTCAGCATTGCCACGTTGCGATTGGTAGAGGTTGCATCATCCACATTGTCCACCAGTACCAAGCACCTTCAGCAGCAGTGGCATACTATGGCACAGATGGACCAGCCCCCAAGCCGGGGTTCACGATCACTGGCAATAGGCAATACCTGCCAATTTTGAAAGCAATGGTCACTGCAGAACAAAAACAGACTCAGACTTACTCTGGTTAAGTGCCTGTTCCTAGGCAATTATTCCTAACATGATTCTCAATCACCAGCAAAAAAATTTTTAGACTGGATTTATTGCCATTTTATATTTTTTAAACAATACTATTGATACAAAGTTTCAGGATTCCCAGTGTTCCATTTAGTTCACATGAGCAAGGTCTGCACTGACAAGTCAATCACCTGATGTATACTAGCTGCACTCGTTTCATTCCATGAACACACAAATCAAAGTAAAGTGCCAGTGCAGTTTGTGCTGGTGCCGTTGAAACAACTTAGCAGGAATTGCCTTGTGTCTCAAACCGTTCAGCTAGAGAGAGAGAACATTCTCCCTAGATGGAAGATCATTAGGGGTTTGTAAAAAGAGAGTTGATTAATTCTTAAACATAAATAATAAGCACACTATTAATTAAAGTATCTTAAAACATAGAAGTGGAATAAGCACAAATAACATAGGCTGAATGTTGAAAAGTATTAGTTACAATGTTTTTCTCAGTAGTAAAATTAGAATAAATCTTGCATTGAGTCAGATGCACTTCACTAATGGTCAGTGACTCCACTATTAGCACCAATGAGTAAACTTGTTCACACAGAGAACTGCAATGTACGGAGGATGGCCAGAATTAGTAGCTAGTCAATTACCAGGATGGTTGTGCAAAACTGGAGAATATTGTTTCCCAGTTGGTCAGACTGAGGACACTCAACTAAACCACTTCAGTATAACACTTCCATAACTGATTGCTTGAACTCTAGTCCACAACAAACAGAACTTGTCCTGGGTCTTGAGAATGGAGGAATAAGGGACGAATGATCTCAAATTATATGGAATAGACTCATGCAAATCGGAACAATTGGCTTTTGTGAGCTAAACTGAGTAATCACAAAGAAAGGACTCAAAGGCGTTATTTTCAAGGGAGAATGATGGATAAATAAAAAATATTGAGTCATTTATGTGTTGCTTCAAATGTCTGTGTAGAGGATTAGTTCAGCTTTTCTTTTTTCCAGAATAGAGTATATTTTTAAGGTAACAAGGGCTTATTTGTAACATTATTTAAATAAAAGAACTAAAAGAAAATAAAGCTAAATTGAAAGTGTACTGTTTATTCCTGTTTGGTTTGAGGAGTTCCCACAGTCTAAGCCTCATCCGACCCACCCACAAAAAGGAGATATAGTTCTATGTTGAGGTGGTCTTTATAATTGCATCAATCATCCTACAGACATCTTCTTCAAAGAAGTTCAGGAAATCTCGTAAGTTGATCGAGAAATCTCCTTATAGTTAGGACGCAGTTTCTGGAGTAGGGTCCTGCTGGGTACATATTCTGCATTAGTAATCTCTTAGGCTAACTGCCACCAGAATGTGAATTGTGCCCCAACTGCACGCTCTGATCTATCTCAATGTTGGGAACTACATAAGTCCTTCCCAAATTTGATACCGGGTGTTTCCTATAAGTGTGGATGCACCGATGTTTTAATAAAGTTGACCTCCTTGTGAAACTTTTCTTGCAATCTGTACAATGGTGTGGTTTGTAGCCGGTATGGATCATCTGATGCCTGTAAAGACTGGAGCATCGAACAAAGCTTTTCTTGCATTCAGTACACTGGTATGGCTTCTCCCCAGTATGGATTCTCTGATGAACTACCAGATCTGATGTCCTAGTGAAGCTTTTCTCACACCCACTACACTGGTATGGCTTCTCCCCAATATGAAGCATCTGATGTGAATAAAGACTTGAGGGTTGACTGAAGCTCTTCTTGCACTCTATACAATGGTATGGTTTCTGCCCAGTATGGAATCGCTGATGCAAATTAAGACTTGCGCATCGACTGAAGCTTTTTGTGCACTCAGTACACTCGTATGGTTTCTCCCCAGTATGGATTCTTTGATGACGAACCAGATCTGACTTTTGATCAAAAGTCCTCTCACATTCGGAACACTGATAAGGTTTGTCACTAATAGGGATAATTTGATGCCCAGTCAGCTCAGAGTTTTGACTGAAGCTTTTCTGGCCCTCTGTATATTGATATGGTTGCTCCCCGGTATGAATCTTCAGATGTGATTGGAGAGTGGAGAACAGATTGAAGCTTTTGCAACACTTAGTACACTTGTGTAATTTCTCCCCAGTATGAATTTTCCTATGCTTTAATAGACTTGATTTACCAGTGAACCATTTGTCACACTCAGTACAATGGAACGGTTTCTCACCAGTATGGACTCTGAGATGCCGTATCAGAGATGTCATAAACGTGAAGCTTTTCTGGCACTCTGGACACTGATACGGTTTTTCACCAGTATGGATCCTCTGATGAGAATATAGATTACCCCTCTGACTGAAGCTTTTTTCACACTCTGTACATTTGTACGGTTTATCTCCATTATGGATTCGCTTATGTTGGGAAAGATGGGCACTTTGACTGAAGCTTTTTTCACACAATTCACATTGGTATGGTTTTTCACCAGAATGGATCCTTTTATGATATAACAAAGCCTTTCGATAAGTGAAGTTTTTCTGGCACTCTGTGCACTGGTACGGTTTCTCACCAGTGTGGATTCTTTGATGATTGAAGAAAGATGAACTGCGAGTGAAGCTTTTATCACATTCTGTACACTGGTAGTGTTTGGTTGGGGCCTGGATCCTCTGGTGCTTGAATATATTTGAACTCTGAGTTGAACTCTCCATGCCGTCCATATGAGTTTTCACCCCAGTACAGATGTTTTTATACAACAAAGCGATCAGTGATTTTTTTTTGCTCACTTCATACACTGTCTGTTTGTGAACTCTTTCAAGATGGAGGTAAAGGTTAACTGGCACAGACCTGATGTGTGTACGGATCGAAACTTCAAGTATTTTTTCACGCTCTTTGCTCTGGTACTTTTATTTTGTTGCCACTGTTGCTTCTGAGAGTGTGTTGCAGTGTTAGCTCATCATACTTTGCTGTCAGTCTGTTCCTCAACAGTCTTTGAGGCTGTGAAAGAGAGGATTAATAATTATGAATGCATCATTAGAAAAGGTCAAGTGTTCACATGTGCTCAAAAATATTTATACATGCAATTCTTTTTTCAACAGTGTATGAGTATGCATATCTTTGTTGCTCTTGAGTACTGGGAGTCTTGTGCTTCGTTTTTCCACCTGCTATGGAATGAGAAGAGTGCAACACTTGTATCTGTTGATGTACAGTGTCATACCTGGAGGATGCAAATGGTGGAACTTCTATACAATTCAAGGTGTTCATTTTGGTTTAGTTTGTCTAAGTTGACTGTCATCATTCCCATGACTATGAATGGAAGAGGGTGGATGCGTTGGGCCAGGAAGAACAGGACACTAGGGTGCAGGGCTGAGTGGGTCCTTTATATGATGGGCCCGCGAGCAGTGGCAGCAGAAAGCTATGAGATTAATTTAAACTGCAAGAGAGCACAGCGATCAAGCTTGAATCAATCATTAAGATGCGGTACTAAGATACTCATTAGTTCTGTACTTGACAAGAAATAGTTAGAAAAAATGGGTGCAGATGGTGCTTTTCTGTGTACATTTCAAGAAATCTTGCTACAATTTATTTTTTTTAAAAGGGGCAAATGACCTCACAAAGACTCACCACTCTCCCTACACTCATGCGGACACGCCACTCACCCTGCACTCCTACAGACACATCGCTCCTCTCACCCTGTGCTCACAGATGCACATCACTCTACACCCACATACGCATACCCCTCACCCTGCTCTCACCAGTGCATACCACTCCTTGAGTGCATTTACAACCCTCACCTTGAACTCAGGAAGGCATGTCGCCCATCCTATATACTCATACGGGCACACAACTCACTCTATGCTCACACAGACACACCACACTGCACTCACATCACTCCTCCAGCTTTTACGCAGGAACCCCTAACCCTGCACACTAACACCCCACCGGCACATCCTTCGCACTGCACTCATACAGTCTCACAACTCATCCAGTGGACTTTCACTACTCTCTCACTGCAGTAACAAAGGCACAGCGCTACCCCTGCACTCATACAATCATACTGCCTACTCTGCAGTCACACAGGCACACCACTCACTCATAGTCCCAGCACTCTGGATTTACCCTGCAAGCACACAGAGACCCCAAGATTGAATCTCCACTCCAGTCGAGGGCTCTTCCTGCAATGTGTTGGGGAGGGGGTGTTGTTGTGTAGGCCCAGCAGGGGAACAATCGGGGTGCAGCAGTTTGCGAGTCCACACAGATGGCGACCCCCTCAGAAGTGCAAGTTAGGGGTAGAGAATGCATATATTCTGTCAGCCTCCCTCCCCTTTTGGCACCGCAGGAGCCCGAGCCTATGGAGTTAATGGAGGTTGTAAAAGCAAGGCTTTAACCAGCCAGGGCATGCCATCTCACTCAGGATAAACCTGGTTTGGGGACATCAGTTGTGCACAAATGTCTCTAATCATTACATTTTAAAGATATACAAAATTGAAAGACTTGCAAATGACCTAAAGATCTGTCTTTCAAGTGTGCCCATTTCTCTCCCAGTAAGTCTTACAGATGTCAATATTTTCCTTAGCATTAATTCAACAGCGATTCACATTTTCTCCCATTATTAATGTGCTATAGATATGCACTTCTACCCAGTAGGTCTTACCGAGTTCCGCATTTCTCACACAGTATTGATATCTTATTCATGATTGCCTATCCCAGTATGTAATATTTTAGGGGTGTGCCTTTCTCCCCAGTATTAATATTTTACAGACGTGCACATTTTCCCATGAATTGAGTCCTTGATGGTATGCACATTTCTCTCCTAGTATGCTCCTTGCTGAGGTGCACAGTTCTTCCTCCGTATAAATCTCTACAGGGGTTAATAACTCTCCCCTGTATTGATTTCCTGCAAACAACACTGGGTAGGAGTTAAACCATCTCCAGAGCCTCCGCCCTTTTCAGCTTTTCTTGCTGGAAAGAGTGGAGCGTCCTCCCGTCCCAATTCCAAATCCTCCCACGCCCCTCCCTCATCCGCCCAGTCCTCACTCAGGCAAAGCGATTTTTGATAAGTTATGTCCATTATTTCACAAAGACCAGGGCTGGAATTCAACAGGCAGAACACATTCCCAGTGACAAAGGTGCAAACACCCCCATACTTATAAAATAACATTGTGGATCTTGCTTACCACCTTTCCCAATGAACGTTTCATTTTTGTAAAATTATGGGTAACCAAAAGAGTCCAAAGTCAGAAGTCTAAACACAGAGACGAAAGAGGTGGTTTGGGAGACATGAGCTGGAACACATCTCTCCTCCAAACACTTTTCACAATAATCACTTTATTTCTGTGTATATGTTTTGAGCCCCATTGGTCAGCGACATTCCATAAGGGGAGGACCTTATTAACCTACTTTGCGGCGGAAAATACAGTTGCCTCCAATTCCCATGCTCGTTTTCAATTCTGCCTGTGAGACAGTTTTTATAACTTTTTCCCAGATTTTCTTTCCCATTTTAAATGTGTGGATCGACTATCTAGAAAAGAGTGTTGTCTGTTGGTTTCCAAAGGCACTTTAAAATCCACTATCAATAATAAAAAACTTTGTAAACCACTTCACAACCTTTAAATAAAAGAATTGCTATGCATTAAAACAACCAATGACAAGGATTCAGCCTCCTCATTTAAACTATGTTACTTTGATTAACATAGTTGCAAGAAACGGGTTCATATTCTTTTACTTACCCCTACCGCTGCACAACCGGGGATACATTGAAGAGCTGGTCGTGGGGTGCAGCCAGGGTCCCCTCCAGAAATGGAGCTGCAAAAGGGTGGGGAATGGGCTGTCGCCTCCGGAACCCTCCTGTTCCGAAGCAAGGACGGAGCCAGGAGGAAACAAGATCTGGAAACCGGCAACCCACAGAGCAAAAAGTCCACTATTTATTTAAAATAGCACAGGGCCCAGAATAACTTGAAGTGCCCTGATCAGGTCTCACCTCATGTGTGAAATATCGCAGAAAAATATGAACTCCGCCCCCAGCCCATCCTCCGACAACCAAAAGCATACCAGCATCAAGTGAGGGAGAGGCCTGCACTTTTGTTGACATGTAGCCACCACTGCCTCTCATGTCTATGGTTATGTGTGGACTCCGCCTCGAGTCACATGACTTAAGCGCCAGGAGCAAGTAAATTCACATGCATTAAAAAATGCAGCAGCCACCATCTTGATGTCATAACACTGCGTTGTGCCTCCAGGGTGAGTAAACTCTGGCCCATGCACAACTACATACCCCTTTCTAACACTAAACATGCATTGGCAAAGCCAATATATGTCAGCAATCCAAGAGCTATTGCCTTTGGCAATGTCAATGCAATTTATCTGTATTTAATTAACTGGGTAAAACATCTATTATGTGCTTCACAGTGCTACAAAGAATGCTGAATCATGCTCAATGCAAAACACCAAAGACATGAAAATAATTCAATTGGTTAATTTAAAAAAAGGCAAATCATTACCTCTACCCACAAAAAGTAAACAGGTCATACAAGTAGAACACACTCCAATAGTATGTAGATGAAAAGCAATATCGAAAGTCAAGTAAAGTAAAATAAATAAGGAAAATGGCTTGTGCATATTAAATACACTGTGTGTGAATGTAAATATCAATGTAATAGACTTGTTGCTAATTAGTTTGTTAACAAGTATAAATGCCTACAAAAATCCCATTAACGGAGGGAGTACCTTGATGTTATGAATTTATGTTCTGAAGTAAATGTAGATTGTCATGCCGGGACCATGAATGAGAATTAACTAAGAACGGAACAGACTTGTGTTATAAAGTTACTATCTTGGACGAATATAGCATTAAGCTGAATTGGGGGTAAGAGAAAGCATTAGCGAAACAACCCTATATGAATCGATTGCAGTGCCGCTTACTTTGAATCTTTTTGTGCCCGCCCAATGTGTTGCCTTGAGAACAGAGGAGATTCTGGCAGAACACAAAGTGGAATCTAACATGTACAGTGGCCACAGGAGAGAAAGAAAGTATACAAGTGTGACACCTCATCACATCATGGAGTTGCCCTTGAACTGAAACTTCATGGGAACTATATTTTCTACCGGACAAGATGCGGGAGAGAGTCTGCATATCAATGTAGTTCATTAGAAGCAGCGAGTGGCGCATACCGGCATGCAATTTAAATTTTAAATATTATAATTATTGCCTAGGAGGATGATATGATCGCCTCAGTGAAAAAACAAAGGCACACGGCCTCCTGATGCAGCCACTATGGTGAAAAATGGAAGCACGGTGGCCATGAAGCGGTCACCGCGTTGGTGACACCTCATCACATCATGGAGTAGCCCGAGGAACTAAAGCCTCAGGGGAACTACAGTTTCTACCGGGCAAGATGTGGGAGAGTATGTGCGTATCAATGTCGTTCATCATAACACCAAGAGGTGCATACACGCATGGGGTTAAAATCTTAAATATTATAATGACTGCCTAGGAGGATGACATGATACCCCTCTTACAAGCGGGTGCAGTGCAGAAAAAAGTAGGGCGCGCAGCCTTCCAAAGCAGCGCCATGCTGAAAGATGAAGCGTGGCTGCTGTGAACTGGGTGCTGTGCTGATCAAGAGAAATGCTGCTGCTCTACTTGGCCACCAATGCAGTAACCAGAGCCTTGCGCCGTGTATTAAATGGTGCCGCACTGTAGCAGGAACAAAATCACGCAATGGAGAGAGGGAAAAACAAGTGCTCATGTAAAGTCCTCCAAATCCCCCCAAAATGTAGATCAGAAAACATTTGCTAAAATGGGGCCCTGGGGAGGGAGAGTAGTAATTTGTGAATGCTCTCGGGGAGGGCTAAAGACAGGAAGAGGCATGACACATGCATGCCGTGCAAAAATGCGGAGGAATATAAAAGCGGCGATGGTGTAGTGTAGTTCCTATTATCCCAATAGGCTCTGCGCATTGGAATAATACCTTCAATAGTATAGGCCTAGACCAGACGTTAACTAGGTCTTCTATTGTCGATATTAGACTTAAAGTTTTGGGTTTGCCAGCTAGCTCAGAGTTCACTAGAAACTTTCTCGAATAGGCAAGGAGGAGTTGAACCTCCCTGGATAGACAAGAAGGGATTTCGTTTCTGACAACCATAGAACATGACAACTTTGCTCTCCCCTAATCAAGAGTGTATCTCTAGAGTCGTGTGAAAACAAAAGACAACTTATTTTACTCAGCCAGTACGTGCATTCTTAGTCTCACCAGATTGTAGAGAAAAGGAAGAGACGGGCGTGTTCAATAAAATATGTTATTTATTGATCAGTCTCTTTTCTCATACAAGAGAAATGGATCGATATTATCGCAATACTTATGGTTAAGTAAAGTGCATACAATAAAAGCAGAAGTATAAAATAATACTGTAAAAACATTTATATGGTTTCTAAGCCATAAGGTGGTTTAAAATGGATAAAATAGATACATACACATATACATTTGACTAATCGTACTCAACTGGTGTTTCTAACTACGCCTACCCCGGTGTACCTGACCTAAGCCTAATACGTGGGCGGGAATAGAAAGTAGCAGTTTAAGTTAAGTTTGTTTTGCCAAGTGACTGACTCAAGAATTCTCTGCAAGGGGTTATTCAGTTCCGTACCTTGAATCTAGGATGAATGAGGGATGGTATCTCTCGTCTCTGGTCTCGATATTCCAGGCTGCCTGCGAGGGCTACCCGGAAGCGCCGGAGCTGGATTTCTCGGCAGGAGAAAGCAGCATCTCGTTCTCAGCGCGTCAGGAAGGCGGGGCTGCGCCAGCGGGGTCTGCTCTGCTCTGGGCTTCGGCAAGTCTGGCTGCTCCGATCTCGTCACCACCGCGTGTGTTTGCTTAAGGCAATACCGGTAATATTTATACCTGTAAGGTGCCGAGATTGACGTAAGGATGGACATAGATACGTCAATAAGGATGTCATACGACTTGGTCGTTAGCACATTCTTTTGCTGAAGTTCTCGATGAAATCAAAACAATGGCCGCAGGGTTTTTCCCAGGTTGTCATAGGTTTGATTTGTTTTGAGAACTCCGTATGCCTTATCAGGGGCTGGAGGAATATCGCTTGTCTAATTAGATGGCAAGCGTTATGACCTAATCAGATAACACGTTCCTGTGCCGTAGTGTGGCTTAATCAGATAACGGTTTCTGCATCATGGGATGGCTGCTAGTTAACTTGTTAACCAGAACAGGGTCAGGAATAGGGGGATCGATACAGAACCTATAAGAATACATCACAATGGAGCCACCAAATGAGAAGCCTATGGGCAGGCTGAAGACCACAAAGTATTTACAACATGTCTCTTTTCGAAACAGCAAATGTGCTGTCTACAGCCGAAAGCTAAAAAAAAGAGTTTCAGGTTACTGATTGAAACAGATTAGCAAACAAGCATTTTGTTAAAGCAGCTTGGTGTTTTTTTCCCTGTACATTCATGATGGGTCTACACCCACTATGCTCTTTAATACTAGCTGCCACTGCATTAGTGGTGCTCTCTCCCGTTGCAAGGGAAAATTGCCTTTTAAAGATCGAATTTGTGAATTCTGTAAGTACAGTGGGCAAGATCATGCGATGCTACGATGTACTATATGGCCTTGTGACGCTGCAATATGAAAAATTCTGACTCTTCTGACGGAAGTCTGTATGGGCAATGACAATCTTGTCTGGCTGCATTTGTATTGATTGAGGATATATGCACACAGTTCTCATAAGTTTTCACAGGCTGACATCTAAATTCGGAACTACTAGATTTGTATGATTTGGCTCTTTTACTATTATTATTATTAGGAGTTTATAAAGCGCCCTTATACCAAAGGGTGTCCTGGCGCTGCACACTGACTCCCTGGAGTACGAGGGGTTAATCCCTAAATAACCAAGTCTTCAGCCCCTTTCTAAAAGAGAGGAGCTCCTCGGCCGTCCTAATATGTGCCGGCAGGCTGTTCCAACCTTTCGCTGCACAATAGGAAAAGGTATTTCCTCCCCAACTGGCCTTTTTTATTCGGGGCACCACCACTAGTCTGCTTTCAGCCGAGTGTAGTGCTCTCCCGGGGACATACCAATCGAAGCACCTATACAGAAACTCTGGGCCACTGCCCTTCAATGCTTTGATTATCGTGCACAGAGCCTTAAATTGACCTCGTCTGGATACCGGCAGCCGGTCCAGTTGGCGTAATCCCTCTCGTACAGAGGCAAACCTTGGAATGCCTGTAAACAGTCTCGCCGCCGCGTTTTGTACCATCTGTAGTCTCTACAGGTGTTTTTTTCAGATTCAGGTACAGACTATTAAAGTAGTCCAAACGCGACAGAATAAGGGCTGAGACTGCTAACCTGAAACCATCGGCTGGAAGAGAAAATTTAATTTTTCTCAATATCCTGAGGATATGGAAGCATGTTGAAACCACTCCACTAACCTGCTTCCCAAAATCCAGTTTCTGGTCCATGATCACTACCAAATTCTTTGCCTTGCATGTGGGGACTGGCGGCTTCCCCAGTGCATCAGGCCACATATCTGGAGTCCAGATGTTAGGATTATTCCCGAATATCATGACCTCGGTCTTCCCTGCATTCAATTTGAGGCAGTTCGAGGCCATCCAGCCCGTAGTGTCTTTCAGGCAATCATGGCACCTCGCGGCCATATCTACTTGCGCCCTCGTTGTATGGATAACATGATTTGTGTGTCATCTATTTATCAGTTTCTTTATGGGATAACTTCTCAGGATTCCTAAGCCCTGAGAAAGTCTAGTAAGACGAAACACAAGTTAGCAGTGCCTTTTGAACGGACAGATTTTAGAAGACTTAGATTGTACTTCTCTGTGTATTGCCAACTGTCAGATATTTTATCATTATGTTGACATCATAGTACAATGTATTTATTAGACTGGCCAAATGATTGATGCTGTATGTTCACATTATGGCGTGTTTGATCATATACTTTTTGGTATTCATATTTATGCCATGTACTTTGTAAGAAATGGAAACTAACTTTTGCTATAATGTTCTGACTTGTGTAAATTAGAGAACTCCAGACAATTGCACAATGTGATGTTGGGCATTGTTTTTTGGAAAGTCCCATAGTTATACTTTTTTTTGCACCAGAAGAGTTGTCTGGTGTAGCACCTTTCTTATGTTCTGACTAACAAAATTCTGTGGAGGGTTTGGGCAAGTTGTTACACTATTGCGGATTGTAATATCTCAAAACTGTACATTCAATTCAATGTGTTCAACCTTTGAAAAGTAAAGCATTCCATTAACAAATAGTTTTCATTCAGGAAACTCTGAACAGAATTGAAAAAGAATAAGCAAGTATCAGAAAGTAAAGAGTAACACTTACCAAAACCTAATTTACTTTCAAGAGGATTCAGCCATGCGATCCTGTAGGCCGCCCAAGGAGCAGATTTATGGGCCTCCAGTAACAGTGTCACACTAAGTACAATTTCTGCCTCAAGCACCACGTTAGCAAGTGCAGCAGATGGCTCTTTGCTCAGCACCATATTAGCCTTTGTATGCAAAGCGTTGTGCTTTTGTACAACATGGGGATGCAGGAGATAACAAAAATATGACCCTATCATGTCACAGCCAAACTATGCCTGTTTCTATGCTTTTAAAGGCAAACTGAGAGGTGAGGAGAGCAACACAGCTGGGGGCTGGTATTTGAAGGGAGGAAGTAAACACGATGAAGAGGGCTAGAAAACACAAGCATGTTCACGTAGGGCTGGCTAAACGAAAAGGACAAAAGCAGCTCTTTAAATAAGCAGTGGAAGGATACAAGTCAGCCGAAAGGACTGTAAAGCGGCTTTACTTCAGGGGAGGGACAAGCATTAGTAGGGGAGGGACAAGCATTAGTAGGGGAGGGACAAGCATTAGTAGAGGAAGACAAGCCATGTAATAAGAAGCAAGCAAATGAGAGAAACAATAAAGTCAACCAATGGTAAAAAATGGGGCGTGCTGTAAGCTTACTGAACGTTCACAATTAGTCCTTTGTAGGTGAGACCTAAAAAAGATTAACAGACAAAGCTGAGACATGGTTGAGTTGGCACAGTTAGGCACAAACAGTATACTGATAGTATGGACTTTACAGAATTGCGGGTGGGTTGGAATTTCCAAAAAGAACGTTCAATGTACAGCTCAAGAAAACCACATTAGATAAATCTACATGTAATTAACGTAAATGGAAATAATGCTGGTATCCTGAAACTCTGGCATGTTTTCGGCCCTCCTGTAACTATGTTGGTCTCCCCTAGCTTTGAAGGAAGATAAGAGGCTAAGGTGCAGGAGGACAACGAATAGAGGTGGTGACACTATCCTAGAAACAGGCGGAGAAGTGGAAAGAAAGTTGCAATGTGAATCAATTTTATGACAATATGGGGTTTCATCCAAGGCATAGCATTCTCTATTCATATGTTGGTCAAGACAACCAGCCTATATGGCTGGAATAAGTAGTGATACATTTTAGTTAGTGGTGGGCAGAACTCGGGGAGTTTCATTCTGTGGAATTCCACAGAGTTACATGAAATCTCTGCGAGATTCAGCAAAGTTACGAGAACATGCACAAATCGAGAAGGAGCAGAAAAATCAGTACAAACTGCACCATGGGATGAGCCAGAGGGCAATCCTTGTCGACTTCGTTTTGCTGCCACTTAAGTAGATTTTATACTCAAGCGGTTGCTTTCTCACAGCGAATGGTTGCAACCGCCTGCATTGCGAAAACCTTGCTGGATGCCCTTCTAGTGTCAGAAATTCATATTAGGAGGATGCAAATTCTCGCTCTAAAACTTACAGTTGGCGAGCAATGCACAAGAAAAAACTCAGAACACCATGACCAAAACTCGGCCAACTGTGCCTGGTGGAGCGGAATGTATCACCCACCCCTGCTTACAGCTGGGCTTTCGTAAACTCCCAAAGCCAGGCTCCATTTTGAGCGCATTTTGTAAGCATGTCTGCCTCCGCCTTGGGCCAACATTCAGCACATCATTATCTTTCACAGAAATCATGAAAGTGTCAGTTCATCTAAACAATGATTTTGCTAACACATAAGGCAACACAAGTTTGCTACAAGCTCCATGATATCTTCATTTCAAGGTGTGACAGTGGTCATGTAAAATAAATATGTAGTTTGAGTAAATCTATTCTCATCATGATGGTTCATACCAGTTACATCTCAGATTAATGGAAAAGTCCCCAAGGTAGGGGGAAATGTAAGTGATCAGCCCTATGTTGAGGAGTGGTGCAGTAGCCAGGGCAGCTGACTCCCGAGCACAGGGTTCACGGTTCGATCCCCGGCGGCAGCTCAGCTCAGCTCAGCACCATGTGACTCTGGGCAATAGCTCACTTAAATTCCATGACAGCCCACAGCGCCTTGAGACCGTAAGGGTGAGTAGTTTTACAAATACGGATTTACATATATATAAACCCCTTTAACTGACCACTGAAGGAGAGAGGCATTTGCCCTGGTATATACCAAGTGATCCTGCCAGACTGCCACAGCATCCATTCCTAGGCTGACAGTCGATATAGAGAAGAGCTGAGTTGATGTGCGTTTTCCTTCTGCAGGACCACGCTCTCCTGGCTGAAGTCTGATAATCACAGCTGCTCCGCAGTGAATAGGTATTCAGTACACCGAGTCCCAAGAAACTAGCTACTCCATGCTAGCATGGTGTAGCGCATAGAAGAAGTCTCTATGGTGTTAGGCCGCTAGGAGCATTCTAATCATTTGAACTGTTCATAGTATTCGCTCTGCTTGTAACATGCATTAGTTCTGTTTTAATTATATACTGTGTAGTTATTATTCATGTACTAAGAAACAGGATGCGACTACTGAAATAAACACTTTTAAAGATGTATAGTGTACTTTCTCAGTTTACTGTATCCATGTGCTATTCCAAAGAACACAATTGGGTTTGGATTACCACTGTGTGCCTCACCTAGCAGGTACGCCCAGTGAGATTGTGTGGGGCTACAATAACCTGGAGGTTTCCACTCAGGCAATGGTGCATTGAACTCAGTCCAGGCACCCATGGGTGGGAAAGCCAAACCTTCTAGACCTAGGCTAGTGTCTCCTGGATAAAGGACACATTTTAGCCCTTGGTATAAGGCAGAAAAAGTGGGTGACATGCTACCAAACTGAAGCAAAGATATGTTTGCTTGGCTCAAATAGTAACAACAGAACAAGAAACAGCTTTGCACTTTAATTCACTCCAGGTACAAGGCACTTAATAGTCTTAACTTCATGCATTGTATTGAAGTTATTTCCTAGACAAACTGACTACGCTCACCCATACAGTTGTGTATTGTCAAGAAACTAGTGAACAGAGATACCCAGTCTGCCCACTTGTGCTCCAATCAGCTTCATTTACCAGATGAACATGGAAGCCAATATTTATTGATCTATCTTTCTATTGGGTGGTTAAGAACGTTCAAATATTCACCTCTCAAGTTCTCTAGAGGTAGGTTTTTCACGTTTTCCGAAATCTGAAATGGTTATTTTCCTCTTTTATCCATTGTGGGAGTTAGTTCCATTAGAATAGCTGCTTGGATGCTAAATGATTTGCCACCAAAAAAAGCACGCTTGAAAAAGGGAATTGTCATATGCTTTTCGGAGGATGATCGCAGCACCCAAGTGGGATTACAATGTTTAAAATTAAAAGCTTAGGGTAGACCATGATTGAAAACTTTGTGCCGAACTTTAAAATGAAACCCCTTGTATATGGGCAGCAAGTGCAGTCACATGACAGAATTTGTGCAACTGGAAAACTAATTCTGGATAACATGCAGTTTAGAGATATGTTTTGCCTTGTTTCCTAAGAAGGAGCCTATAAGATGTAGCAATGAAACAAAATGTAGTAAGAGTCAGAATTCTGTTTTAATGACAGTTATCAGATATTCCTCTAGGGAGAAGATAGAAACCAAAAGGGACAGCAAGATTCTTTAAAGTAGGAGCAGGTTCATAACAAAAGCCTATCGAGAGACATTGGGAGCAGTACAAATTAGCATAACTTCTGATTTTGGTTAGTTTTATTTAAAAGATGGCTCTGAGACATGCAAGTTCAAACCATTTCCTAAGCTAGAGGAAGCAAGTCCCTGGCATTACCTTGCCCATTCCAGATATTTAAAAGGGATTGAATATAATTGACATATCTCTCTCATGCAGGAGCCAGGTTAGAAGATTAAGATATACATTAAACAAAAGCAGAGATATAAAACAAGCATTTACAATGCAACGGTTTCGCCTTTGACAAAGTTAGAGCTATTGGCATTGCAAATGACAAATTGTTTATGTACGTGTTGGTTTTGAAAACAGATAAATAAATGGCATTGTCATTTACAATGTCAATAGCTTAATCTTTCGCAAATGCGAGACCTAACAAAAAAAAATTTACATTTGGATTTGAGGTGTATGTGGGGGGGCAAAAATAGAAACTTTAGCGTTTGATAGTGTGCGTATCACAAAGCACAGTTAAAATGTGGAAAATAGTTGAATGACTCTAATGTCAAGAGTTCTAAAACGCTCTTCGACCCGTAAAGAAAGGCAAAAACGCCAAGACATTGAAATAATAATGATAGAACAAAAGCAGTGATGTAATTCTTAAGCAGTCAGTAGGCAGGTGTGAGCAGTTAGCCAATTTGTTTTCTATGTTATAAATCTCGGTCTCCTCAGGATTTTCTCCGCTTTGTTACCGGTATTTTTTGTGGTTGTTAACTACAGGTACCAGAATGCAAATGGCATCAACTCAGACTGGCGCGCGGGGTAGGCACTACATACCTACTCGAAAATGCGAGGTACATAAACAGCCTCTGCGAATGTAAACACGGTGTATCACAAAGGGAGAGGGGATTAAACACCGCGGTTCTGCAGATTTAAATAAGTTTCCAAAACTTACTCTTGTGCTTGCCGCCTCCCCAGGACTGCTTGGCCAGGCTGGGGCTTCTGATAATAACTAGATACCTTGTATGCAGCACCATCGAGTGATTTTACAGAATGAACGCACTGGGATAAATAGATTTTTGGAGGGTGAGGTAGGTTTTCAGGGTAGGTGATACCTCGGAAATTTTGGGAAGACACGCAGTTTCTTTGTAGTGTGGAGATTTGCCACGGATGACACCTCTGAAACAAGGGTGAGATATGACATATGCTAAAGCATCGAGGCTGACTTCCATCTATTTGCTCATCTACCCGCTTGCACAATTTACCTGCAGATGCCTCGCCCCACACTTTCTTTATTCAGCATGCTCTATCTCACCCAGACTCACTCACTCTTCAAATCGAGGAGTTCATTCCAACGTCAAAACCCATCACTTAATCCTGGAGGAGGGGGTTTCACAACTGAACAATACATCCGATCCCTGAAAAAAGGTAAACCCTTTACTGCGGTGGGGACTTCTTTTTCAGCAATGCCATACTACTATCTTCAATCTGAGGAAGGAGCGTTTTACAAATCTCGCCAAAACCCATCGCGCGACACAAAAGCCTTACGGTGTGAAAAGTCCCTTAAAATATTCGCTTCCTCCAAACCACCACTACCTGAACCCGACTAGTTATTTTCTCGACCCCACTTTTTCAATGGGGGAAAATCTGTTTTAAAAAATCCCCGGCCTTCTGTGTGCATGCTAAATCTTCACTTTTATCTCCGTTCTTACGCTCACTTTTCTCGGATCAAAATGTGAGCGAAACATATTATTATACCTTTTCTCTTCTCATCGGCTCCCCCTCCCTATCCACACTCACCGTCAGCTCAATAGACACAGGCCTGGAAACAGCGCCACAAACCGACCGGAAGTGACGGCTCGGAAAATGGAACTATCATAGAGCGAGGGCGCTCTGGCTTTCTAACAGCCGGAACTACCCCAAGACGAGGATGTGCTGTACTCTGTGGAAGACTCTAATGCCATAGAGTATAACGATCTCTAGACTCTTGTGTCCGTGCCCGGTATTTACTGGAACAGCGTGGGAATTACCACAAGAAGCACGGGCGCACGGGACAGCAGGGGGGGGGGCGGGAACGGACAGCGGGAGGGGGGGCGGGAAGGCAAGTAAAAAACAGCACGGGCACACGGACAGCGGGGGGGGGCGGGAACGGACAGCGGGAGGGGGGGAAGACAAGCACTCACCTGGACTTCCTCCAGCGGCGGTTGGCCGCGGAATGGCCAAAACAAACCTCGACGAGCAAAAAAAATAAACCCCGCCCACCGCCGCACTGACGTGACAAAAGGGGCCGGATGAGAAAAATTCTCAGAAACGCCCACGAGTCGCCTCGCAGGATGACGGACGCCTCTGTTTGCCAATGGCTAGCGTCCATTTATGGAGCTAGCCAATGGGAAACAGAGGCGGGACGAACAGCCATACTGTTAACAAAAGTTTTCGCCTGGGCGGAGCACTGCGTGCTACGGCCAGGCGAAACCTAAAAAGCTCTCTTGGGCTACCCAGAAAAGAGGTCTGGTGCTGGAGGTGAACATACTTCACAGAACCACTTGAATACTAGTGGACAATCCTGAACAAATCCAGTTCAAGGCCATGCTACTAATGACCATTTCTGATAAATTGCTGAAGAGGGTCCAATTGTAAACAATGTCAAGAGCTAATAAAATCAGAGCATCAAGATTTGTTTTGTCTGGAAGCATTCTGAGTTCTCCAAAACGATACCCCTACTATCTCCATGGTAAAGCCTTTAAATAAACTTAGCAATATAGGGTAGTAGTGAAGTAGGCAGAAAGTTGGAGAAAGCCAAGTCAAGCCTTTCTGACGCAGGGGACTAACCACTGTCATTTTCATCTTAGTTGGCAGAGGCACAGTAGATGGAATTATTAGTAGCCTGTATCATGGGACAGACTTCTTGAGATTCAGGAAGGACCTCAAGAACTGGCTCTTCAACTGAACCGCAGCTCCACCCCCCCTCTCCCACACACTCAGTGCCATGAGGCCCTTAAAGGCGAGTAGTCACGCTTTATAAAAACTGATTGATTTTAAGAACCTTTCCTTAACAGATGTCTGAGAGAGAGATGGAGGACGTACTTGATAACATAAGGTAACAGGTGAGACGCAGCTCCCCCCTTGCTGGCACAAACAGCAGGTCTCCCGCTTCTGCCGTACCAGGCTTGCTCCGCTGCCTTTTGCCTTACTTCTCCTTGCACAGCTTTTGTTAGCCCCTATTGTATTTGCCTTGTTAGTCTTTATTATATTTGCCTTATTGTACTTGCCTTGTCAGTCTTTACTGCATCTGCCTTATTGCATTTGCCTTGTTAGTCTTTATTGCACCTGCCTCATTCTTCCTTCTGTGTTAGTCCTTATTGTATCTTTTTTCCTGTATCTGTACTGTATTGCTACTTCTCCCAGCCCACTTCCTGCCAGCCGCACCAACCTCACCTACCTCCTCCCAGGACCTACTTAATGGAGGCAGCATGTGCTAAAGGCAAGCCCGTCTGTGCCCATTCTTGCCTCGGCCTAGCCTGGAACCCTGGTTCGACCGCCACACGTTGATACACTACCACCGAGTTCCAAGCCCTGGAACGCAGACTACGCAACAACTGCTGTTGCTGATAGGTCCATTTTCCTGCCGGAACTGTCTATTCTCATCGAGCACCTGCACGCACGTTGACCGCCACCACTACGCCGACCGTGACTGTTTCAAAGCAACTTGACCACAACACACAATATCTCTGCAAGCGTGCCACCAAAATCTGGGATATCATCACTAACCCAATGTCATCTTCCTCACTGAGACTTGGCTCACCTTTACATCTGCTCCTGACATCACCGCAGCAAAAGTCAACGGCTACAAGAGACTGCACTGAAACCTTATAAACAAACACAGCAGCAGGTTCGCCATCATACACAAAGAAAACATTCACTGCAGCACTCCCATGAATGGAACACCTCAATTTCTAACTCCAGATAGACGGCAGATCCACCATCAGGGACACACTCACTTACAGACCTCCAGGACCACGCCCCGGGCTTCTGCAACGCCATTCCCGACTTCATCACCCATAGACTACAAGATTTACATCTTCCTCGGAGACCTCAATTTCAACCTCGGCAACCTCAATGACACCAACAGTGCCAACCTCCTCGAAAGCATGAATAACATCGGCTTCACCCAACTGATCACCAGCCCTACACACAGCTCAGGACACACAATTGACCCAATCTTCACGGCCAGTGACAGTCATGTCACCGAGCTTACTTGGACAGACTACCCACGCCATTGTCCATTTTGCCATTACTAGAGCCCCTCCCCCGAGGGCCACCCAGCGCCCCCCCACCACAGCTTAAGCAAAGTATAAGAAAGTAAGTTGACCGACGCCCTCAAAACCATCCACCCTGACACTGCACCCAACCTGAAACAGGCTGTTAAGAACGTCACTGCCTGGATGACAAAGTGCACCCACTGAGTACCCCTCACCGCCTCAAGCCCAGCAAATGCAAAAGATCCACCAAACAGGCAAGATGATATCCCATGGAGCTAGGAACCTTAAAATGCAACTGCAATCAATTAGAAAGAAAATTGTGCACCAGCAAAGACAGAGCCAGTTTCAAGACAGGCCTCAATCACTAGCACCAACTCCGGAAGGTAACAAAAAAGAACACCCTGGCATATCGCATCAAAACCAGCTCCAACCACAGCAAAGACCTCTTTAACATCATCAGAGAGTGGTCCAGAGTCACCGAAAACATCATCACAACTTCACAGGAACTATGCGACACCCTGGTAGACTTTTTTCACGGAAGATCTCTACCATCTACATGAACTTTGAGCCCCAGGACACCCCCTCTGACCTTGTCAGCCACCTCGCTCCCACAAAAGCAAGCCCCGACCACTAACTCACCACCTGGGAAACTTTGCCCACTCAGGAGCCCCCGCTGACCTCTGTCTCCACCACATCTTCAACCTCGGGAGCAAGACATTCAGCACTGAAATCATCAATCTCGTCAACATCTCTATCGCCACAGCTATGTTCCCCGATAGGTAGAGGTTGCGGTATCAACATGGTGCACTAGTACCTAGTACCTCCAGTAGCAGTGGCATCTTGTGGCACAGATGAACCAGCCAAGCCAGGGATCATGGATTCACGATCACTGCCACTATCTGCCAATTTAGAATGGTATAGGAATGGTCACCGCAGAACAAAAATAGACTCTGCCTTACGCTAGTTAGATGCCGATTATTCCGAACATGATTCTCAATCACATGAAATATTTTTTTTAGACAGAATTTATTGCCATTTTGTATTTTAAACAGTACTAGTGATACAACATTTCAGGATTTGAGTGGTCCATTTAGTTCACATTTTTAAGCAAAGCCTGCATTGACAAGTCAATCACCTGATGTTTACTAGCAGCACAACTATCAACTTGCTTCGTTCCATGAACACACAGAGTAAAGTGCCAGTGCAATTGGTGCTGGTGCCGTTGTAACTACTACACAAGGGTTGCCTTATTTCTGATAAACAGTTCACCTTTCCATCGAAAGAGATAGGGAACATTCTCCTTAGATGGAAGATCATTAAAAGTTTGTAGAAAGAGAGTTGTTAAATTAGTAAACATAAATAATAGGCACACTATTATTTAAATTACCTTAAAACATAGGAGTGGAATAGGCACAAATAACATATGCTGAATGTTGAAAATGATTAGCTACAATGTTTTTCTCAGTAGTAAAATCAGAATGAATCTTGCTTCGAGTAGGAGGCCCTCCACTCATGGTCAGTGACTCCACTATTAGCACCAATGAGGAAACTTGTTCAACCAGTGAACTACAATATACGGACGGTGACCAGAATTAGTGGCTAGTCGTTTACCAGGATGGTTGTGCAAAACTGGAGAATGTTGTTATCCAGTTGGTTGTCTCAGTCGGACTGAGGACACTCAATCCACCCACTTTAGTATGAGATTTAAATAACTGATTGCGTGAACTCAAAGACGTTATTTTCAAGAGAGAAAGATGGATACATAAAAAATTAAGTAACTTATCTGCTTAAAATGTCTTTATAGAGGGTTAGTTCAGCTTTTCTTTTTCCAGATTAGAGCATGCTCTTAAAATAGCATGGTCTCCTTTGTAACTTTATAAAATAACTAAATTGGAAGTAAACTGTTTATCCCTGTCTGGTTTGATGAGTTTCCACAGTCCATGCATCCTACCACCCACCCACCCACGAAAAAGAGATATAGTTCTGTGTGGAGGTGGTATTTGTAATTGCATCAATTACCCTATGGGCATCTTCATCAAAGGAGCACAGGAAATCTTGTAAGTTGATAGAGGAATCTCCCTATAGGTAGAAGGCAGTTTCTTGAGTAGGGTCCTTCTGGGTGCATATTCTGCATTAGTAATCTCTTAACCAACTGCAACCAGAATGTGTATTGTGCCCCAACTGCACACTCAGATCTATCTCAGGGCTGGCAACTGTGTAAGCCCTTTACAAATCTGAAACTGGGTCCTTTAAGTATGGATGCATCGATGTTTTAATAAAGTTGACCTCCTTGTGAAACCTTTCTTGCAATCTGTACACTGGTGTGGTTTGTCTCCGGTATGGGTCATCTGATGCCTGTAAAGACTTGAGCATCGAACAAACCTTTTTTTGCATTCAGTACACGGGTATGGCTTCTCCCCAGTATGGATTCTCTGATGAACTACCAGATCTGATGTCCTAGTGAACCTTTTTTTACACCCCACTACACTGGTATGGTTTCTCCCAAATATGAAGCATCGGATGTGAACAAAGACGTGATGGTTGACCCAAGCTCTCCTTGCACTCTTTACAATGGTAATGTTTCTTCACAGTATGGATTCTCTGATGCCAATTAAGACTTGCACATTGACTAAAGCTTTTGTGCACTCACTACACTTGTGTGAATTTTCCTGTGCTTTAATAGACTTGATTGGTCAGTGTACCATTTGTCACACTCAGTACAGTGGTACGGTCTCTCCCCAGTATGAACTCTGAGATGCCGTAACAGAGATGTCATAAAAGTGAAGTTTTTCTGGCACTCTGAACACTGATAAGGTTTTTGACCAGTATGGATTCTCTGATGAGAGTATAGATTACCGCTCAGACTGAAGCTTTTTCCACACTCTGTACATTTGTACGGTTTATCTCTGCTATGGATTCTCTGATGCTGGTAAAGCTGGGCGCTTTGACTGAAACACTTCTCACATATTTCACAGTGATATCGTTTTTCACCAGAATGGGTCATTTTATGATATAACAAAGCCTGTCGATAAGTGAAGCTTTTTTGGCACCCTGCACACTGGTATTGTTTCTCCCCAGTATGGATTATTTGATGCAGAACCGGTTCTGACTTTTGAGTGAAGTTTCTCCTACAGTCTGTACACTGGTACGGTTTCTCACCTGTGGGGATTCTTTGATGGTTTAATAAATATGACTAGCGGGTGAAGTTTTTCTCACACTATGTACACTGTTACTGTCTCTTTGGGGTCTGGATCCTCTGGTGCTTGAATATATTTGAACTTTGAGTTGAAGTCTCCATGCCATCCATATGAGTTTTCTCCCCAGTATAGATGTTTTGACATAACAAAGCCATTGGTGATATTTTTTTTCACACTTCCTCACTGAGAACTCATTTAAACTGGGGGTAAAGGTTAACTGGCACAGACCTGATGTGTGTACGGATCCCATCTTCAAGTATTTTCACACGCTCTTCGCTTTGGTACCATTATATGGTTGCTACTGTTACTTCTGAGGGTGTGTTGCACTCTTAGCTCATCATACTGTGCCTCAGCGCCCTTTGAGGCTGTGAAAGAGAGGAGAATTAATTGTGAATGCATCAATAGAAAAGGTCAGGTGTTTACTTATGTACTAAAATAATCATGTTTGCAATTTCCTTTTATTAGAAGAGTGCACAAGTATGTATGTCTGTGTTGTTCTTGAGCACTGGGAGTGTGTGTTACTCTTTTCTACCTGCTATGGAATGAGAAGAGTGCAACACTTATATCTGTAGATGTACTGTGTAATTTCTGGAGGATGCGAATGGTGGGGCGTCTAGGCAATTCAAGGGATTAGTTTTGGCTTAGTTTGTCCACATTGACTGTTATCATTCCCATGACCATGAATGGCAGAGGGTGGATGTGTGGCCCAGGAAGAATAGAAACTGGAGTGCAGGGCTGAGTGTGTCCTTTATATGATGGGCTGCGTGTCATTAAGGTGTGCTTCACCTTTTATTTTTTAAAACAACATTTCATTGTTTTTTAAGTACAAAACATTGTCACAGATACAAACAAAAAGGGCAGCATCACATTTATCTCTCATACTTTATTACAATGTAATGTAATTTTATTTTTGTAAAGCGCGGCTTACACTCCACGGAGCATCTTGGCGCTGACCGTTGTGTCTAGAAGGTGTATGGCCAGGGAGCTAGTCGTACGCCAGTGTGACAGAATGGCGATTCTAGGGAGATAGTTTAGATCATGGCCAGACATGCTGAGTCAGTGAGTTTAAAAATCCATGTTTTTAGAGCCTTTCTAAAAAGGTTCTCTATCGGGATCTGGCGTAGTTGCATAGGTAGTTTGTTCCAGGCCTTAGCGCCCAGCACCCCAAGGGTTTTGCCTCCTTTCGTAGCTAGTCTAAATTTGGGAATAACCAGCAAGTTAAGGTTGGAGGATCTGAGTGAATGGGAGGGCACATATCTTCCAAACCTTTTAGACAGGTAGGTGGGGCCCAGCTGGTAGTAGGCTCTAAAGGTGATTACCAAGATTTTGAATAGTATCCTTTTGTGGATGGGCAGCCAGTGTAAGGTCTTAAGAGCTGCAGATGCAGACGACTTCCTGGGCCATCTCAGCACAAGACGGGCGGTGGCATTCTGGACCATCTGCAGTCTATGCAGTACTGCTTTGCTGGAGCCTGCATAAAGACTATTACAGTAGTCCAGGCGAGATGTAATTAGAGCCACCGCCACGGTCTTTCTTGCTGTCAGCGGGAGAAGGTCGAAGAATCGTCTGAGGCCTTTGATTATATTAAAGCAGGACCCTGCCACAGCACCTGCTTGTTGTCTAAATGACAAGGCCTCGTCGAACCTAATCCCGAGATTGCGGGCCGTATTGATGGTGTTGGGGGGAACTTCTGCATCTTGTGGCCACCATGATTTTGGGCAAAAAAGGTTTTGTTGACCGAATGGTAGGATCTCGGTCTTGCCCGAATTACATTTAAGGTGGTGTTTTCTCATCCAGTCGAATGTTGCCGCCAGACAATCTCTCAGATTTTCCTCTGCCTTGGTTGTGTTGCTATCTAACACAAGGATGAGCTGAGTATCATCAGCGTAAGATATAGTGCTGATGTGGAACGAGGTGATGAGTTCTATCAGGGGGGTCATATACAGGTTAAAAAGTACTGGGCTTAGGCTAGAGCCCTGAGGTACTCCTGTATTTAATGC
The DNA here is from genome assembly GCF_964261635.1 of Lissotriton helveticus. Classification (NCBI taxonomy): domain Eukaryota; kingdom Metazoa; phylum Chordata; class Amphibia; order Caudata; family Salamandridae; genus Lissotriton; species Lissotriton helveticus. The sequence continues at coordinate 97,320,322 of NC_136063.1, forward strand.
TTTATCCTCTGAGTGGTATTTCCCTAGTACCGTAACCTGTTTCCTGTGGCTAAGAAAGTTTTGTAGCCATTCAAGAACAACTCCTGATATTCCTGATTCTGCTAGGCGGCCAATTAATACGGAGTGTGAGACCGTATCAAAGGCCGCCGATAGATCGAGCAGAACCAGGACAGCCTTTTTTCCTTGGTCCATAGCTGTCTTCAGGGTTTCTACCGTATGTAGTAATGCTGACTCCGTGGAGTGTTTAGCCCTGAAACCCGCCTGGTTAGGATGCAGGATATCATTTTCCTCCAAATATCTGGTTAGCTGCTTATTCACTGCTGCTTCCGTGAGTTTAAAGAGAATAGGGAGCAGTGAAATAGGACGGAGGTTTGAAAGTGTGGTGGGGTCTGCTAGGGGTTTCTTCTGCAGAGGTTTAACAGCGGCCAGTTTCCATTCCGATGGAATGGCCGCGGTAGACAAGGAAGAATTTATGATAGCATTTATGCTAGGGTTTACTGTGTCCACTAGAGCATGTAGCAGTAAAGGGGGGCAGGGGTCAAATGGGGAACCGGATTTGCTGGATAGAATAGCCTGACGTGTTTCTTCCAGGCCAATATGGGTGAATATGTTAAACTGGATCTTGCCATTGAGAGGTGTTAAGGTTTCTGCGAGGGGGGATGATGGTGGGTCTGGGAAATCCTTGGTGAGATCAGATATTTTCTGTTCGAAGTAGTTGGCGATTGAATTACATAGTGGGAGCGAAGGAGGGATCTCCTGTCTAAGAATCCTAGGATTCATGAAGTCGTCTACTATTTTGAAGATATCTTTTTGTTTGTTATTTGACGAGTTTATGGCATCGAAAAAATAGTTTTTTTTGGCACTTTTAATCATTGCATGGTAATGTTTTCTAGATGTTTTATAGATGGCTAATTCTTCTATTCCATATGTACGACGCCATATTCTTTCCAAGGTTCTGACTTCTTTTTGTTTTTCCTTTAAAGGGAGGGAGAACCAGGGGGCGGACTTTTTATTCCGCTTCTTACTCACTTTACTGGAGTCCTCAGTCCCGCAGAATCCAGTGATCCAGGTACAGAAGTTGGTGTAATCTATTTCTGTATTACCAGTTAAAGGGGCTTTACTATCCTTGGCAATTTGGTGCAGGTTAGGGGTGTCCCGGATCTTATTCCAGTCTTTCTTTGTGTGGACTTCAATTTTCTGATGGTTCGTTTTGATCCCTTTCCTTTCTAAGGTTAGGTTAAAAGGGACCAGCAAATGGTCGGTCCAGGTCAGAATACGAGGGGAGTCCACTTTCATGGATTTAGTATTGGTACAGATACAATCTAAGGTATGGCCCGCTTTGTGTGTGGGTTCATTTGTCAGTATTGTGAGTCCTAGGACACTGACTAGGTCCTTCAGCCATAGCGCGTTAGGGTCCTCAGCCTCATCAAGATGGATGTTTAAATCACCCAGCAGAGTAAAATTAGCAAACTTGAGAGTAAGATTGCTGAGTGCTTCCCCAAGATTTTCTAGGAAGTTATTCTGTGAACCCGGAGGGCGATAGATTAGGGCTCCTGAAAAGGTAGTTTCCTCGTTTATCTGGATGCAGAAGCCCATGCTTTCAGCCCCCTTGATGTCCGAGAGTTCAAACATGGTGCATTTGATAGAATCGCGGTAAATGATGGCCAGACCACCCCCTCTCTGTTCCTGTCTATCCACTCTTTGAATGCGGTAGCCTTGAGGAACTGTTAGGGCTATTACCGGATTACACCAGGCTTTAAGCCATGTTTCTGTCACAAAAAGCAGATCAAGTTCTGTCTCCGTAATTAAATCATGAATATGCGTCCCATTTTTGCACATGGATCTCGCATTGATCAGTCCTCCTAGAAGGCGGGTATCATGTCCTGTTGTGGATGACAGTGGCTCTGGGGTAAGATGAGTTCTACATTTGAGACAGCAGATTGGTCCTAGCCAGTTATCAACGTTTATAGATTTATGGCAGTATTCGGACTGGGAGTTTAAGGCAAGGATCTCTTCCCTAGTAAAGGGTGGAGTGTTAGCTATAATGGACGTGAGTTGAGCAGCGTGACCAGCCCTAGTCCCGGCCGCGGCACGGACGGGCACAGACGGGCTTGCCTTAGGCGGGCCTTCGGCGTGCCCGTTGCGCTCGCCCGCTGCGCGTTCTGAAGAGGCACATATTTATGAGACTCGGAAATTGTCTATATGGGGCGTGGCCTCAGAAAGGGGCGTGGCCGTGGTTCGCGCCAGTAATGGCGGGGAAAGACTTTTGTTGTTTGTCGTTACCGTGACAGCGCTAAGATCCGCTGCACGGTGATGCGAGGAGCGTGAAAATGCTGGTAAGAGAAGACTCTTCTAGTTTTAAAAACACAAGTGAAATTGGTGACAATTAATTTTTAAAACAACAGACAGGCTCCCGGCTTCCGCCTCAGGAGACACATACAATCCTAAAGGTTGCTCGTATTCAGCATCGCTTTAGTAGGAAGAGCGGTGGGCGTGGCCTCAGAAAGGGGCGTGGCCATGGTTCGCGCCAGTAATGGCGGGGAAAGACTTTTGTTGTTTGTCGTTACCGTGACAGCGCTAAGATCCGCTGCACGGTGATGCGAGGAGCGTGAAAATGCTGGTAAGAGAAGACTCTTCTAGTTTTAAAAACACAAGTGAAATTGGTGACAATTAATTTTTAAAACAACAGACAGGCTCCCGGCTTCCGCCTCAGGAGACACATACAATCCTAAAGGTTGCTCGTATTCAGCGGCGCTTTAGTAGGAAGAGCGGTGGGCGTGGTCTCAGAAAGGGGCGTGGCCGTGGTTCGCGCCAGTAATGGCGGGGAAAGACTTTTGTTGTTTGTCGTTACCGTGACAGCGCTAAGATCCGCTGCACGGTGATGCGAGGAGCGTGAAAATGCTGGTAAGAGAAGACTCTTAAGCAAATGCAAGCAAGCAAATGTTAAACTGTATTCAGCATTATCCCATAAGCTATATCTGATTCCTACAAGATCAAGCTTCAAACTATATACAGCTTTAATACAGTAAATACCCCTGCCTCTTCCCTCTGAGTGGGCCCTTATTCATTAATTCGGAATAACATAAGAAAACATTGACAACCTATTTGAATAATTATCAGGGGATTCACCCATGCATATTCACTGTATATATACATATCTAATTAACATTTAATCTACTATATATCCAATATGTATATTTTACATATAGAAACAAATCAGGCTTCATTTTATCAGCATTTGTGTTTGAAAAGTAGGGACATCTCACAGGGCCTGGAATCATTACTATTATCTTGAAAAACTGTAAACTTTCATTCTACTATTGTGTCGTAGCCCGCTTCCTCAATCTCTGTTTCGCCTCTCTTTGCAGCACTGAGTTCTCTGCATTTGCCAAATGAATCACAATTTGTCTCTAACTAGTAATCAGGGGGGTCTTTCGAAGTAGAATAATAGCTCTCTTATAAATGCCAAATTAATAAATCTTAAAGCCACTTTGCCCCATTTAGGTTTCTAGAATAACCCCAGAATATAAGCTTCTGCTTGTAGAAGTGCAGCCCTATAGCATGGGTCTGGCGCCTGTGTGCATCTCATGGCAAAGTGGGGTTTTCCGAAGAGGGCTTAAGAATTATCTTATTCATTTTCTGCTGAGTGAGGTAAGCTTTCTTTAACATGTTAGACTGTATAAATGAAATGTGAATTCTGGGAGACCTTATGCAGACAGGCAAAGGGTATATATTGTCATTCTGTGTCACTGAATACACGCTCTAGGTCAGTTTCCTTATTTCCCCTATGTAAGATGAGAGATGTGCCTGAATGTTCCTGTATACCAGGAGACCAGAGGTCTGACATCCCTCATTGTGTGGAGTGCTTGTAAGAACGCATTGGCTACGTGTCTTCTAATAGCTGGACAGGTCACCTATTTATGTGATGCCTGTCATCTTCAACTACGTCAAATCCTTTGCAAGAAGAATGCCTAATGTTGTATACAGGCCTTTAAAAGGAGTCGTAGATGCACATGACTTAACGGTACAACCCTTGTTCAGATTTTGCTGCAAACAATGTTGCGAGTTGTGAGCTAACACAGGAAGGCCTTAGGCAGTTAATGCACCAACAAAAAAAAACTTGAACTGGAGTATAACCATACTTAGCCAAGTGATTCTCTGTTAACCAGTAAGCTGCCCACTGTTGCTGGAGACCAGATAATATGAGTTAAACTCAGGGTTCCTGGCCATCCAATGGCAGTTTTAATTTAGCTAATTCCACTCACTAGTCTTTTGCTAGAGCTCCATTCAAATCACTCAGCATAGAGTCAAGATCATGAAAATATTGCGAGAGGGGGAGCCTGGAGGTGTGATTCTTTAAAGTGTAAAGAAGACGAGGTAGCATACCTATTTTGGATAGAGAAACACGACCCATAGTGGCTAAAGGGCATGTGCAAGAGAATGGTACAAGAGATTTCAGTGCAAGCACCACATATCACAAATTACCCTCGAATAGATCAGGTTACGGATAATATATCCTGTTCTCCACTTACGAAAACAGAACTCCTTCCCATTCATCTTATGCACAACTCAGAACTGTTGTGTATGGGATGTTAGAAGAATGCAGGATTTGCTCCAACTACCACCAATAGCAAAATACTTTTTGAATAAGTTGAGAGTATTCAAAATGTAAATGTAAATGTGGGATACTTGTAAAGCGCACTGTTACTCTACCCGAGTGTCCTGGCGCTGTAGACCGCTGGGGAACCCGTCCTGTTTTTCCCTGTGAGATGGTCCCTTTCTAGGTACCTCCAGGGTGAAACCAGGCATCCCCGGCGTCTGTGGGGGGCCGTTGTAGAGATGAGGCAAGCTTAATGCCCAGAGTTACCGAGTGTGTTCCCTGGTTAGAGTAGGCACTGAGGCGAGAATTATCGAGTCCGTTGACCCTGGTCCAAGACCCTGCCGCGTCGGGAATTGAACCCTGGTCCCAGGCCGTCCTCTGCTTACAGGTCTGCCCCCTCTAACCAGTGAGCCACACCTCTCCGTGAAGGTCTTCCTCAACATCCCTAACATAAAGTAGCATATCCTCTGTGCATGAGGCTGCACAATTAGCGGCATCTCCACATTGAATTCCTCATTCCTCCCTCCAACTGATCATTCTGATCATTGGTGGTTAAGTGGCTAGTGAGAAGAGCAGGGGTGAGGGTGGCCACTCATGCCGGATTATTCTCCCCACTTGATACAATACGGATATGACCCCTCAGATTTAGCCATGGTCACTGGCCTGGCATGGAGGATCTTGATCCATTGCATCATTTGCCTATCACAAATATTCCCAGTACTTTAGAAATTTAGCATCGGTTATAAAAGTCTCTAAGTCCAAGGCCACACAGGCTACAAGTGGCCATAGAGGAGTAGCCTTTTAAATAAAACTATAGACATGTCTAATATTCAGAAATGTTTTAAGAAGGATAATGCCATTTTGGTCCTCTTTTGTTAAAGTAGGTAAAATGGGTGGTAATCTGATCACAAATATTTAACTGAGGATCTGGACGACACAAAGGTAAATTAAGTGGAACATAACCTGCATTTGGGATGGATCTTAGTATTACTGACTTAAAGTCCCTAAGATATGACTCTTATATAGGCCTCGACTTCATCTTTATTAAATGAGGCCGCCATCTTCCCTCAAAAGCAATGAAAGCCATAACTTTTCCCCGGTTTATGCAGAATCATTATACTGTTGGCTATTAGATGCAGATGTCGCCTGACCTTATCTTTCTAAGAACTGTGAAGGCGTCAAGCCTTTCGATCGATGACACAGATACAACCATCAGTGCAACATTTGTCTGGGTCAAATATCTACTTTCCACCAAATCATGGTTGACTCAGAACACATATAGACATATGACCAAAATAGTGTAGTCTGAATTGACGTCCCTTTACCTTATATGTCCTTAAGAAAATGTCTAGAACTCATACCTTAATGCACATAATCTATGTTAGACATTCTGAAATTTATATCAGAAATTCCAGTCTCTGATAAGATTTAATATATAAGAACAACCACTTCAGGAGAGGTCCTTCGCCCAGAGTATCGCACGAGATTCTGCCAGAGACAGTCTCGCCTATTGCTGGCACACTTTGCGGAGGCTACATCTCACTAGAAGCTGATAACGCTGAGTCCCAGAGGAAGAATGACTGCTACTGCTACCTGTGTTTGCCCCATGCAGGAAACAATCTTGGTGCCTCTGCTGATAAAGACAGCCTTTCCTGTCAACAAGGTATCCAGTTCACGTGTTCTCCTTAAGAAACTCTAGATTGCAAGTTGCTCTGCCTTCCATGCTCTCTTAACATAGCGCACAGAAGAAGGCCCTAGGTGTCAGATTCTAGATTTATAAAATGTATTTGATTTTAACGATGCTGGAAGCGTTAACTTCATTCTTGTTATTCATAATGTGCCTTTCTGCTGTCTTTACGATATTCTGTGTAGTTGCTCTAGATGTACTGAGAAACAGATTGTTCCTGGAGTAATAAATACTTTTAAGTTAAAAGTTTTCATTCTTCTTAGTTCAGTGTGTGTGATATGGTGAATAACGAAATAAGGTTTGTTACTGTTTCCACAGTGTCCCTGATCCCTTTATGGGATTGTTAGCAATGCTTCAATGCCAATTTCACATTGAATTGTGGTTTACAGGATACAAGAATCTGTCTTTCACATTCATCGCTGGTGCATTGAATGACTCGAGTTCACCTGTGTCACCCATGGGTGGGAAAGCACACTTTGTAGAGTTACGCCAAAGTTTTTTGATTGCTGTGTTAAGTAGAAAACTGTAGTCAAATGCAGTTTCAAATATTCAGACTATTTTGGGGGGTTTGGGGCAGGGGGAAAAGAACAGCATAAGTCTCGATTCATCTAAGGTGGTTGTGACTGCAGACGCACCTGGATGGTTTGCACTGACTGCTGTACTACATCATGCACCACTTAGGGCGGTTGCCAAGTTATGCACAACTTTGTGCCACAGGCCCTTTTATTGTTACGAGGTTCAAGTTGTGTGCACCCACACTGGAGTCTCCAACAAAGCCACAAGCTCCATATAACTTCCTCAAAATGGAGTCTGACAATTATATTCTCTACAGCTCAACAGTGTTAATAATAACTAGTGTTACAATGTGACCCATTTTGGAACCTAAATAATAAGGGGTTTCATGGCACACCCTGGTAAAAGACTGACAACCTCGCACACATCTGAGATGCGATTTATTTTGGCCTTTATAGCAACAACTGGCACCTTGCTAGGAATTTAGAATGCTGGACGACATAAATTTACGCGGGTTACAAGTTAAGCAAGCTTGTTAGTGTTGGTAAGTAGAGGTCATGGTAAAGTTAATCTAATCTGTAGATACTGCAAGAAAGTTAGCGTGGGATATTAATTAGAACTAGGAACATGAATGACATTTTCAATAGAGTAATAGTCACAGGCAAGCCCCACTGTCTGACTTTCTTCAGTTGCTGTATTCATGCCAATCGACTATCTACTGAAGCTGGAGTCCAGATACAATATGAGGTTGGTTCTCAATCTACCTTTCTTTATTAGCTATATTCTCTACTGAACCACACTGCTTGCTGTGGGTTGTGTTGTCGGTGTGGGTTTCATGTCAGAATTACAGCTTAGTTTGTGGTGATCAAGGGAAATGAAGGCAGAGAAAAAGCAAATCGGTACCAAACCGAGAGGGACTGTGGCATTCCAGTCGTGTTATAAGGTGTCTGATTACAGACAGGTTCTGGCATTAATGTGTTATTAAATAATGGATATGCTCCCTCCATCTACTGGTAAGGAAATAAAATGAATGCTGTATGCTCATATCTAGTTAGACAAAGATACAACAGGACATTGGGGACAGGGGTTCAACGATGTATTTCAGGCTAAGAAGATATCTGAGACATATCGCAACAAATATTATTTCAGGCTATAAACATTTCATGAGACATATTGCAACACATGTCTGGTAAAACTATTGTATCAAATTTATTAACAAAGACAATTAACATAATCAATTATAGTTCATGTACACAATTAAAAACAAATTAAAAAACCCTGTTCAATTTGGGCAATTGTTCATCATAAAAGACTTTTGTGATTCTTTTCGTTTTTATTATGTTGTATAAAAGTCCCAAAAATGTTTAATATGATGAACAATTGCCCAAATTGAACAGGGTTTTTTAAGTTGTTTTTAATTGTGTACATGAACTATAGTTGATTATGTTAATTGTCTTTGTTAATAAATTTGATACAATAGTTTTACCAGACATGTGTTGCAATATGTCTCATGAAATGTTTATAGCCTGAAATAATATTTGTTGGGATATGTCTCAGATATCTTCTTAGCCTGAAATACATCGTTGAACCCCTGTCCCCAATGTCCTGTTGTATCTTTGCCTTTCTCGCCTATTAAACTGGCATGCTGTCTATAGTTAGATATCCTCAGTAGCAATACTGAATCTGGATATACTTTTGGATGTCCATTTTGTAATTGGGACTTCTTGCTTTTGACGCTAATCTCTTCCCCCCAGTCCCTTACAAGTCTGTGTGGGGTCCTCCTCCCTTTGTTTATAGACATATCTAGTTAGATCCACTGGTCTAAATTTCCGAAAGGTCAACTCAGGTTTTCATAATTTTACAGCCATGGAAATGAGTACCTATTCTGATTGTGTGATAATTATATATACCAATGTTCTAACTAATCTTCTTTGGATAAAAATGCTATAAAATGGATGAAACATTTACATGCATTATGATCAATGTTTAGTTATCTACTAAAAAAAAAGAAATCGACCACCAGCACTGGTGCACTTCTATCTAGATGCTGAACTTTTACTTCAGGCAAAGCTTTCAAACAATTTCACTGCAGGCAAGAACTGTAGAGCTTAAGTCATGCAACTAATTGAAACACCCTTACTTTTCCCTTCAATAAAACACAAAAGGGGAAGAAATTCCAATATTGCTTGTGGATGACACGTACTCCAAACATATCATCTCAAGAGGCCATGCCACAACCCTGAGTTAAAGGTACACTTTTTTAAATTCCTGATATTTGTAGGAAGGTGGAATATGACTATATGGTTACCCCAACTTTTTTTCCTGGTGTTTTGCTGGTTTTCGACTTAGTTGGCCTGGGACCCTGCTATTCAGGGCCCCAGGCTATCTGCTTTCTCTATAAAATGGACTCCATTTACTTTAGGTACATACCAGATTGGTTACAGGGTCACCCTTGTGGGCCCCTGTATAGTGTACCATAGGTACCCAGAGCATAGGTGCACCCTAGGCCTACCAGGGGCTGCAGCATGTATTGTGCCACCCCTGGTCTGCCTTCCAAACTAACACCACAGGTCTGTTAACACAGCCTGGGTAAGTTGGTGTAATCACCTCTTACTTAGATATAGTATACCAATATCTACCTTTACATATAGACACATATACACCTATAAGCCACTCCTATGGTAGGCCTCGACAATCCTGGAGGCAGAGTGCTTGGTTTTATGTGAGAGGGTGCTCTGGCATGAGCTGAGCCCCTCTGCAGCTTTCGGAACCATCTCCTTATAGCTGTTCTATGATATAGCCATACCATATACTCTTAAGTGCATTATAATCCTCGCGGTTAATGCTAACTTTGGTTTGGCTTTATCAAAACATGTTGTGTAAGGTGTCAAACACTTTGGAATACTACCCCACCCCCCCTCCAATTCTGGCGGCGGGGGTAGCATTCCACCCTTCTAGAGGGAAAAGACAGGTAAGTTACTGCTTTACCCGGTTAAAGTTAAACAGAGCCTCACCATCACAAAATGTATGCTGCTGCCACAGACACGAGTGTGACCTCCTGTTGCTGGGGGAAATGCCGGCAAGGGAAGTCTGGACAATAGGTTTCCTGTCCAGGGAGGTGCCAGCACCTCCCCAGACAGGGGTTCTGTGTATTGGGACAGGGAGGGCTGCATTCAGTGAATGCATCTAGACACTGCCTGGGGCACACAAGGTGCTCCATGCATAGCCCGGTTCAAACCAGTTGCTGGGGCACTCCAGCCCCGGCTCTGGCGCGAAACTGGACAAAGGGAAAGGGGTGTAACCACCCCCTTCTCAGGTCCACCCATAGGAGGGACCTAGTCAGGTAATCCAGCCCCCTTTCTTAGTATAAGTATAGGAGCTGTGTCCCCAGGACTTTAGATTGTCCTGGACGAATCTTTGAAAGACATATCTTGGACCTTCGACATTCCATTCTGACTGGAAGACGGAAGACATCTCCCTTGTGGTCAAGGAGTGACCACCCTGTGCAAACAGGCACCAACAGCATCTTTGCCGGTCTGCAGTTTCAAGGCTCCCGTCGGAACCCGAAGACTCTGTGACACAAGAACTGGACTTCCAGACTTCTCTGACCCTGACCCACATCCACAGCAAAGCTGAGACACATGGCAGACACGAGAGACGTGGGACTGGACATCATGGACATCCTGCATTTTGCTACCTGCACTCCTTTCCTGAAGCCTCAGTAAGTTGTGCATTGGGGCACGAGAAGCCCCAGCCCCGACCACCATTTGCACTGAAGCTCAGGCCCCCACACTCCGCGAGTGTCCCGTGGGCCCCACCTTTGCATTTGAGCTCGACGTGTCATGCCTGTTCCTTGCCTGTTGGCTTCTGAGCCCCCTGAAGAACTTCCTTTGAATTTAACTTGCTATCCTGGTTGCTCCAGGCTTGCTCCAGCTTCCCTGAAAAGGAGAAGTGCCACAGACCTTGATGGTCTGCAACAGAGCCAATCTCGACATCCTACATGGGTTGCGGTTGCCAAGGCTTGTTGGGTCCTATCTGGATACCGACACCGCAGTCATCTAGATCCATGGTGGGACAGCTCGAATCCAGCTCCTGGTCATCGTCGATGCCTCCTGGACATCGTGGCTGAAGAGACAAACTCACCTTCTTCACTTGCAAAGCACCCGACATCGCCTGGTTCCTTCCTGGTCACTGGCTAGTGACACAGACTCTGTCCCCTCTGCTTTCAGGTTCTTCACATCTCCGAACCACCCTTGGATCCACCCGGACACTTTTCCTCTGGTCGCCTGCAGCACTTCTTTGCAGCTCTCCACAGAAAACGACAACGAAACCTAACACGAAAAGACACCTATGCACCTGGCTTCCCTGGGAGAGGTAACACAAGTACTCCGGTGCTCCCGTGGGTCTTGACTCTCGAAGTGTCCTAGTTTAAAAGGGTTCCCTCCGAGTCCATCCGGAAGTGTCCTTAAACTGTAACTTTGTAACTTTTACAAACTCCATAGAAAGTCAATGGGAACCCGCGCCTGTGTTTAGACACTGCACGCGGCTCCCGTGGGTCTCCTACTTCCTAACCTTTGGTGGTTTAGTGTAGCCCCAGTGATTCTACAGGCCTTAGGCCTGCTTTCTAACTCTCACGTGGTAATCATACCACTTTCTTAGTATATGGTTTGTGAGGCCCCTAGGGCATAACGAATACAGTGCAACTTATCGTATATTAACTGTGTGACTTGTATTGTATTTTTACCTCTGACCTCATAAAGAGTGCAGAGGGGTTGTGTTTAGATTAAATACATATATATTTGATATATACCTTGTGCGGTGTCCTTTCATTTGGTATTCAAGGGATTATATATGGTAAAACAAGTTGCTTAACTCGCCTACTGAAGTCTTAGCCTGAAGACTGCTGGTTCATGCTACCACTAGGATAGCTTTCTATAAGGTTGACTTTACAACCACCATCAATTACGGTCGATTAGACTGGTGCAAGGTGCCCACTAGAACTAGTGGACATCATATGCCAGGCTAACTTCTCACAATATTAAAAAAAGCACTTGTGTGGCTCCCCAGTATATCAAATTATTTGTGGTGCAGTCCACCCCATCCATGATATTCCTTCACACAGGTTTGATGTCCCTCCCTACTCACATCTGCCCTGCTATCAGGTGGTGAGAGGAGTGTGACTATAGTCTGCCTAATTTCCTGGTTTGTAGCTGAAGGGTTTGTGAAGCTGGCCCCTTTCCTAGGGTTAACGATTTCTAAACTCTTGGTTGAATCTGCTGTTGAATCTACATAAACATATCATGGGGCCCGACTCATGGACAGGTTTTTTTTAGTACCCCTGGTGGACATACGCAAAATCCTATGATTTATTACTAATGCAGAAACATCTTTTGTAATACTGGCTACCACCATCAAGTTAGGAGCTCCCTATTAACTACAGAGGTTGTTACACTTAACTAATAAAGGGCTTTCCCCATTTCAATTCTATTGCATTCTGAATCTGTCGTAAAATGGCTGTACAAATAAGGGCACATTTCTTGAGTCTTCTGATACAAAACCTCATGGGATGAGAGTACCTGACAGGGGTGAGAGGTTTAGTAATCCTTTGCATATAAGAAAATGCAGCATACTCTTTGAAATATGTTATCCATGCATGGTTTTGATCCTGTAAATCCTCCAACACCACATTTCGCGGAATACAAAGCTGCTGCTATTCCAGAAAGTTATGACTTATGTGGAACACTGGAAACCACTATAGGCAGGGTTGCCGTAATTACACGATTCTCCGGTTGCAGTGTTTTTCGCATAGTTATGTATTTGCCACATAATCTATGCCCAAACAGTACTACCATATGTACCAATTACAACAAAAAATGTATGCTATCACAAAAGGCGCCTCAGTATGCCCCATAATTTGCCTTTTCTTAATGCATAATTTAGTCAACCGTGCTGTATAATTTAGTCCTTACCATAATTCCAGTGGCCTGACCATATGTTTCCAAGAACATCAAGCATGCTCTGGACGAGAGTAGTCAATGGAAAGGAACCCATTAGAATAGGAAGTGTCAGCAGTACCCCACAAAATAGTTACTAATAGGGTATCCAACTGACAAAAGTAGCTCTTGGGTAGGGTGAGAGGGAGCTCTGCAAATTAATAAAGAAGGCAAAGTAGCATCACCATCTACAAGATGGTTATTTGGGATAGACTGTGGGTAATGGGGTCTAGCATGTCACTTGAAATCACAAGGATCGCATGGCCCTCCCCAGAATGCCATATAACAGGTCCGAATGTATGTGGTGGACGTTTATTCTCAAATACGGAATGGAGATAGTAGCTCAATGTATGAGTCGAGGTCCCAGAAAGACAACGCTGAGGCCCAACGCGTACAACGGAAGCACAAGGGATTTGTTATGGTTAACCTTTAGGTCAGAAATGGGACCAACGGTCGTTAGGGTCCTACAGGGTGGATTATGGTCTGCTGTAATTCATTTTTTTTTTTATTCATTTTTTTTTTAAACATAAAGCACTAGTTAACAGGATACCCCACAAAAAACTGAATAATGCACTGCGACAGTACATAGCAAACCGGCTTAAAAAAGTCAAACAAGTAATATCTCCTACATAAATCAACATGTCGTCAAGGACACTGCATGCGCTGGTCTTGCAATAGGTCAGTCCCAGGATGAGCTACTCAATATCAGTTTCATTACCAGTTGCTCGATAGCTAAGGTAAATAGAAATAGGGATAGGGGAGTCCCTTGTTGTGTGCCACAATATACACTATAAGAGGCTGAGCCATGCCTCCCAGTCACTGCTCTCACTTTTGGGGCACCGTATAGGAGTTTTATCCATCTGAGTGGGGCAGGGTTAGG